>NC_141395.1:4780000-4870000 GCF_034619465.1 Leptosomus discolor
ACTATGGTAAAAGCCTTGGCAGGATTTTTTTTCAATAGTTTATTCATGATGTTCATTATTATGAGCTGTAAAGACGATGAGAATTTCATTTTTTAAATGTCTTATGGAATGTATCACTTTCTTAGATCTTGTAGACATGCTGTGGAAACCATAACATAAAATATGAGTTACTTACAATAACTAATTTTAATCCCATCTGCTAAGTATGACAACATTAGCATTTCCACTTAATTAAAAACACCCTTAAAGCAGCAATGTTTTAATCACTCCATTTTATTTACTCTCCTCCGGTGTCACTTATAATTGTAACTTTTTATTTTTTAATAATGAGGGATTTTTTTTTCGCCGTGCATCACACAAAAAAGTGCTGTCGATAATTAGCAGTCTTCTGTTATTACTAGACTCAGGTGTCACAACTGTGTCTCATCCTCATTACAGTAAAAAATTTCACCTATCAGATTCATTATTGCTAGATAATGCGACTGAGAGCCTTAGCAGGCCCTCCAGAAAAGTAATTCAGCCAAGCAAAATTATCAGCTAATTATATTTAGAATCAAAAGCCCAACAACTATTTGCAGATAAATTGTATGAATTGAAGTGAATAGATCTGAATATTAAGATTCATAGATTTAGCAGATGATTTGTTAATTGGAATAAAAAGGCCATTTACTAGCCATTTTAACAATAGATCAATCGGAACTCTATTTATTATTTAACTAGTAGTGCTTAAGGATTGAAATGAAGAATAATTGTAGTATTGTTATGGTAGGAAAAGGACAGTGGCAGAGCTTCCCGGGCCGCCTTGGGAACCGAAGCCTGTGTCTGTGGGTGCCCTGCTGTGATCGCTGGGTCTGGGCGCCGGAGAGGCGCGGGGTTGGCAGCGGGACGGGGCCGCGCCGTCCTCGGGACCCGTCGGAGAGCGGGAAGGGAGCGAAGCGGTGTGCAAATCGGATGATTGGCAAAGGAGAGAATTCCGAATTTTAACTTTTATCCAGCAAACTACAGAGGCATTAAATCCCGAATTTACTAATTCATGGTCCCGATAGAGGTTTTTCGTAAGGGGAGACTGCGTGCTCAGATGATGACTCAGATTGCATCTTGGCCTGCAGTTTTGTTTTAGGGAGCTGTTCTTTTTTTTTTTTTTTTTTTTTTTTTTTCCCATGCAGACGATATGATTAAAAAGCAAATATTTTAACATAACTTAGTGATCTGAGCTATTACTGAAATGTCCACAGTTTCACTCTTTTTTTTTTTTTCCTCCTAGATTAAAGAAAACTTTAAAAATCTATTTGCTTTGACATATGACACAATATTTAAGAACTGAAATCATCAATTAAATCACACATCAGAAACATTTCCCTTTGGTAAAAAATATAGTGCTAGACGATGTACACTTTGAAATTGTTGTTAATGTTTAAAATGCAATCTGAAGTGCATATGTTATTTAAAAAAAAAACCATAAATTACAAATTTTAAAAGTTTATGGAAAAAAACTAGCAATCACTGCTGAGCAAAAGCATTCGCAGAGGAATGTGTGTCTTTGGGCTTTGTGGATACGCACAGTTTTCTAGCCTGAAAGCTGTGTACCTTATTCTTGATTTTATTTTTTTCCTGTTTAAAACTGAGTCGATCTGAAGGACACAGAGTTCCTTCTGGGTGCCAGTAATAAAGCACCAAACCTGATAGCACACGTGAAGGGAGCGAAAGCCTTTTGGGTTGTCACTGAAAATAGAAAAGGTGAACGCCGACAAGATTTCAGACTTTTTTTTTTCTTGAGGACTGAGGGAAACTGAAGTTATAAATAAAGTCCTCGTATGGTCAACATGTTGGAGGAAATTCAAAGACTCTCATAAAATAAACATATTTTCAGAAGTGTTTGGAATTTCGCTGTGCAATTTCTGGCCAGCAGAAATTACAGTTGTATCTTTGGAGGGACATTTTGTCAGATCAGTGGTCATTATGCGAAAAAAAATAAACGGAAAAACTTGATCCCTTACCCCGTTCAGCTATGAAAACGCAAACACGAAGAGGATAGCTTGTCTTTAGGTTTGCTACTAGACGACTTTGCGCCACCGCGTTGTAACTATGAAATATTCGGGTTTGATGTTACAGGAGATACGGAAATTGTTCCTCGAATAAAACACGAGTACAAAGCGTCACGCACTTTGGCAAAGGAATCGCCTCAGTGGTTGTTAAAAAGTACAACAGTTTATGTCCCGAAAACTAAAGGAAATTACCTGGAGCGTGTGTGTAAGCTAAAATATCCCAGCCCAAAGCGTGCTGCGAGTCGTTCCTGGGCTCTATTGCACTGTAACCTTTGGGGTTTTTGAGGAGAATATCTGCTCTGCCAGGTAACGGGGCTGCGTGGACGGGCGCCTCCAGCCAAACGTGCGCGCGGATGCCCTCGTTTTTCTGCAGCATTATTAAGAAAAGCCGTCCATACTTCAGCATGTTGTTACATGTGTCTGTCTGCTGATTATAAAATGTGTTAAACAGTATTTAAAAAACAAAAAAATGCAGAGCTGCGCTTTGATTTATTCAGCGAACAAAACATATGCTCGCTGTTCTGTTCTATGTAATTCATATGATCAATAAAATTTTCTTTAAAAAGAGCAACTTTGGCATTTAGAAGGATTATGCTGCTGAAGAAAAAAATGTTTCACTCTTGCTGTACGTAGTCAACCTCCATGTTCTTGCACCAAATGAAGTTTTTGGCTCACTAACCTCTATTTTTGTCTATTTATTATTTCTCATCTTCAGGGTCGAAGCTGTATATTGCGGCTGTTACCCGCTGTGTCCCAAAGCCTTGGTGTACCCAGAGATATTTCCAGGTAGCTGCTTTGTTGCGTATTCTTTTTGCTGAAACGTGATTCGTGCTAAAATAGAAAGTTTGAGAATAAACTTGAGCAAAAGCAATTGTTTATTTGGCAAGCCAACATGTTAGTGTTAAGGAAAATTTTATGTGTTTTAATACATTAGACGAAGTTTATATTTGCCATCTGTTCTTTTAAGATAACACAAAAGCAAGTTTTGAAATAGCATTCTTCATTGTTAGCATACACAACCCGCAATGATAGATTTTTGTTAAAAGGTCAGTGATGCTGCAATGGTTTGCAGATTTTTTTTGATACACAGGAAAAAAAAAAAAGAAAAAAAAAAAAAGGAAAAAACCCCACCAACCAAAAAAACCAAGGCCTGAAAATCACACCAAATTATATAAACAATTTAATACTTAATAGTATGCAACTGCAGTACAGGATCCACACTAATGTAGTACCAGTTCTTTGAAAAATCTCATCACTAAATGTATCACATATGCATTGTGTTACATTAGAATAATGTATTTTAATCACCCAAAGGAGATGTCTAAACAGCACAACTACACAGTCTTATTTAGCATTAAACATCCTTGTGAGCTGAGGTAACCTTATAAAATCATGCTTAAATAATGTAAAACACGAGGCGGCACAGAGCAATATGCATTTTTAATTAGTAAAGTGACTAATATCGAGTGTGTGCTTTGAGGTTTTTGTTTCATTAAAAATGTATCTGTTTTTCCTGCAGCTGAATATCTGTATTCTACACCTGAACAGCTTTTTAAAAGGCTTCAGAATTTCTGCAAGAGACCAGATATTGTAAGGAAACATCTCTATAAGGTAGTTGTTCAGAATAGTTTTGCATGATATAGTGCCATATTGAAGTACAAAGGAAAAAAAAAGCCTTAAAAAAACAACATTTAATTAACATACTAATGTTTAAAGGAAACATGCTAGGGAGGGATATTAGTCGTTACACTAACAAGGATTAATTAAACTAGATGCCAGTTGTATTAACCTAGGTCTTATGAAATACGTGCACTTAATGCATGCTACATGCTTTTTTTTTAATTTATTGTTTTCTAAAATGACTGTCCTTTACGTGTGGACCCAAGAGGCTTATAAAAATGAACCTGGATTAATGCAACTCATTAGTTTAAAAGGAAAATAAAAGAAAGATCCTACAATTATACTAATGAGGATAAGCCTACCTTCCTATCCTAATTTAATCTTCAGTCCTCCAAAAATGCAGGTGACTGGTATCAGGTAAGATTTCTCTGCCTTTTGGAATGATTTGAATTCTTTTCATAATTACCATTATTTTAGCTCTTTGCTTTTTAAGGTATGTCGAGCATAAAAGCAGTTCATCAGAAGCATAATTGACTGGTATTTATCATGTCCTGTTCTTTGCAGTTATTTCTGTAGAGAAAGTCCAGTTTCAGTGGCAGACCTTCCATTCAAGTTTTGCTCGAGTGTTCAATGCTAGACCGACTTTCACATTTTTAAGAGGTGCATTTATACTGCTAGGAGTCACACTTTTTGGTGTTTTTTTTTTCTTTTTAATTACGCAATTGCAGATGAAGCACTAAATTTTATATTATTCCAGTGAAGAGCTATTATTACACAATGCTGCCTTTAGAAAAAAAAAAATAACTGCTGTTTTCTGCATGCTGATATGTAAATTTACAGCGTTTTCTGCCTTTCACAGCCCTGGCTATGCCGTGGGCAGGTTGGATCCACATTACCCCTGCACGACAAAGGTGTTTCACTTTGTAAAAAAACCTGAATTCAGCCCAAAGTCGTTAAAGGCTTGAGAGGGCAGTGAAATACTCCTCGTGTTACCCGTGCAATACAAATGTGGTCTTTTTAGCGTCCAGGCACACTGTTAATGAGCAAGTCGAGTAGTCTCCTCCTTCATTTGGAGGCTCATGCTGCCAGCAGACCTAACCTCATCTCTCCACCTTCCTCCCTCTGGGGAGCAGAAAACGTTGGGTCTTGCTGTGTGTCGGCTGCCTCTCTCCCCCTTCCCGCACACGTGCAGCGGGAGGAGCGAGGGTTTAGCCCACGCCTGACTTTTTTTTGGTGACCTAAAAATAGCCGTTTACATAATGATACATCAAAGATGATGTTGTTTCTGCAGGAAACAGTTAAACTTCAAGAAAAAAAGGAGAGAACCAAAAATGCAATTTAACACCCAATTTCAAGCTCATTATCTTTCATTGTCTATTAACTTGGCAATGGTTCAGAAGGTAGCTCATAATAGTTTAAAATGCTGACTGAACACTTCCAGTGTTCGGCATTACTTCTTGAGTCAATAGTATCGTCTTGTTGTACGTGGTGGCTTCAAAGGGAAAACAGTCCTTAAACGTCTACCTTGACATTTCCCAGTGCTTCAAGCTCCGCTAATAGTTGTGTTCACGTGGCTCTTCTCTCCGCGTGTGCATCCCCAGCTCCTGAAGAGAGGGAAATAACGGGAGAGCAAGTACGGATAGGAAGTAGGATGGGTTTCAAATGCGTGCACGAGCCCCATAAGCCATATGCTACTTTGTTTGAAGGATTTTTTGCTTGAAGGAAGGATCCCAAAAATCCCTTGGGATGATTTGCAGGCAGAAGCTGAAGGTGTTTATCCTGCCCCTCATACGTGTGCATGATTAACAGTGCAGCCCTGTTCCCATCTTCCGAGTGTTTGAGTCGAATGTCTGCAACAGGTATAGCAGTTGAGCTGAACGGGGGATCGTTTTAAAATGAGCGAAGCAGAGCCTAATCCAGAACCTGCGAGCACCAGAGGAAAGATCCCAGTTGTCTTTAATAGGCTTTGGATCAGCTCAGAGAATACTGTTAGAGTTGTCTTTTTGTACCCACGCCCACGTATGCCAAGTCTTCCTTTCGCCATGAAACTATCGGCAAAACCTCCTAGAAAAACTCCAACTTGGGTACGTGCTGTTCGTGTCGGTATCGTTGGAACGACGCTGCTTTTTAGGAAGCTGAAAAGAGTGAAATCATGAAAGGTACATATCGCTTCCACCGTATTCTCACTGTTTTCAGATCAGTATAATGTTGTATGTACTATAGTGGAATAGACGAGGGACCCCAGCACAGCAGTGCGTGCTAACGAGCTGCTTCCCTTGCAGAAACCTCCCTGACACGCTCCCTGCCTGAAGTTCATAAAGTAGCTGTGAAGTCTTGAAAGTGAAAAGGCTTTAAAGGCAAATAGAGCTTTTCTCTACTGGTTGGGCCTTCTGCCTCATAGATCGGGAAGTAATCATCGTCAGAAGTACCTTCGCTTATGCTTTTGCGTATTGTTGGGGTTTTATTACTGAGGATATCCATAATAATTAGACAGCAGTCTAATTAAACGGGCACTTTGTTGCTTCAGTTGTCCTCAGTGCTTGTGCTGACAAAGCTAGGGGCAAAAGGGAGAGAAACAGCAGCGGGGCAGTCAGGTTAGGGAGCCGGACACAGGGAATCTCCCTGTGAAAATCCACAGACCAAGACGTCGAACTGCAGTAGCTCAGCTCGACGGAGCAGATTCGTTTTAAAGCGTCCATCACGTAAGCACCTATGAAAACCAAATGATGTATTACCTACCCGGTGTATTCTCACAGCACCCAGGGCTGGCTCATTTGCATTTCTACCAGTTGTTAGCAGAAGATTGAGATGAGTGGAAAGCAACCCTCGTTTGTTATCAATTATTTGTTCTGTTCCAGTTTTACGGAGTCAAACGTTGCTTTTTAGTTCTGAGTATTTGTGGCCGATGTAAGCGCCAGAACGAAGCAAAAAAACAACAACAGGGCATCGGTTTCCGTTGAAGTACACCGTAAGACCTGTCAGTGTTTGCAAGCTCCATATCTAGTAGATTCAAAATTAAAAAAAAAAATAATAAAATAGGGCAAAGCATTTGTTTCTGCATTATTTTCTTTAAGTTTACCTTTCAGTTCCCTCACTTCAGTTTCTTAATTTAAAACAGCATGTATAAAGAGTATACAGTGGAAAGGGACAAGAAGAGTTGCCAAAAGCCAGGCATGGAAGGAGCTGACAACTTTAAATAATCTCTCCCAGCCCTCCCAGCTGAATGAGTGCTGGTTGACATGCTGTCAGCTTCAGTTCCTACAGAAAAATCCTACTCTCGCTCATGCTTGTTTAACGGAGAAAAGAATTTGGCCCACTTTCTGACATTCATCTTCTCATTTCCATCACACTACAGAAGCTCACCTGCCTATGAAAAGACACATGGCGTGATTTTTTTTCTTTCTTACACCACTGCAGAAGGAAGTCTGCTGAATTCAAAGGGATTAAACTGCTGTAAAATCAAATTAAGATCCCCGGTTAGACCGTAGACATCTGAATTGTTTCCAGTCTCAGGATTTGGCTGTGTAGGGCAGTTCTAACAAAACTTTCTTTTTTTTTTTTCTTTTCTTTTTTTTTTTTTTTTTCCTTCTCTTTTTGCTCTGATTTGAGATAAAGCAGTATCTTTGGTATTTCAGGAAACAATGTAGAAGGGAAAACTGCTCCTGGTCCAGCTTTAATATTTAGGCGTAGCTAGGAGAGCAGCAGGAGGCATTCTCAGCCTAGGGATACAGGGCACTGGACAGGTGGGGATGCTGGGGAGCCTCATGCCAGATGTCCCGTCAGGCACTCAGCCCTGTTGCACGGAGCAGTAGTCCTTCATAGTTCTTGTACAGGCCAAGTAAGAGCCAGGGACGATGCCTCTGCCCTTATCCTCACCCTCCCCAGCAAACTCTGCCCTTATCCTCACCCTCTCCCCAGCAAAACTCCATGAGAAATCCATTTTTCCGTAAGGGTGCTAACTGCCGCTCTGGATCAGCACGCCGTGCCTTTAATTCCATGGTCTTGATAGTGGTGAGCATCAGAAGTTTGGGAGAAGGCTGACAAAAGTAGAAGCAGGGTAGTAAAGGTCTTCACTTTGTCTTTTAGACTTAGAAGTTGGTCCTAACCCTGGACTTGGAGATTTCATCATCTTTCATAACCTGTTAGTATCGCCAGGCTGTCCATGCTAGGTTTCCATTTGATGTTCAGGCCCTTGGAAGCTCCTGTTCTTGTATTTCACGTCTTCCCATAGCAGAGCGGTTCATCATGTGCTTACAGACGGTGTTAAAAGCGTTTCCTTCAGTTGGCTCAGGGTTTCCCCGCCTTCAGTTGCGTTGAATGTCGTCTTGTTCTGGAGTTGGTCGCCTAGAGGCAGAAGCTCCCCATCCATCTTTTTTATACCATTGATTATTTTGTAAACATTTGTCAAACACTTGGGATATCCCTGTCTTCTCAGTCTCTCCTTGTGAATGGTATTCCATGTTTATGTTCTAACCTCTCATCGCTCAAGCCCTTTGGGTGCCTGAGAGCTGGTTTTGTGCTGGTGTGATTGTTGCTTTACAGAGTATTCTAGGCCATGCCGTCAGTTTGTGTGATGTGTTGTACTCTGATAATTTTCAGCCTGTTCCTTATGGAGCCAAACCTACTGTTTACTTTTTAATGGTGAATGTATAGTGAGCAGATGTTTGCTTACAGTGTTCTCCAGATCTTTTGTCCTGAGCTGATAAAGTTAATTTAGAGCTTTATAGGCTATGCAAATAGTACAAATTTTTCCATCCATCCTGCTGGCTTTCTGTTCGTCGGCAGAGCATGTTTGCAGAGAAAAAGAGAAGGCATTGTATGGAATTTGTGCTTTTGTCTGGCAGAAGGAGGTTGGAAGCACAAGTGGGAAACTTGTATTTGCCTCTTGAGATGCTCGGTTTGCAGTGAGCGTAACGTAAAATGATTTCAGAGGTGGTCTAGAGCTGCTTCTCAGAGCCTGTATGGGAAGGTTATAGCAGCCTGGGAGCTCTGGAGTGCAGCATGCTGTGTCCATGCTCTCCCATCTCTGTGTCAGTGCTTTGGCATGGGATCCTAAGTAAAAAGTATGTAGCCTAAGGATTTCTTATGTGAAAGAAAACTTGGGTTACTTGTTTAGAACAGAGAATCATAGAGCAATTAAGGAAGGTACCTCTGGAGGTCACCTGGTCAGCCTCTGCTCAAAGCAGGGCCAGCTTCCAGGTAGGATCTAACTTCAAAGTTGGATTAAGTTGCTCAGGGTCGCGTCAAGGTTAGACTGAAGTCTTGCCGTTATTCATTCCCACCTGTATGGCTGGTGCAGGTGAAATCCAGCTGGCTTAGGAGGTTTTGCACAAGTAGGAGGTTCTGCTGGACTTTGGGGCACGATTTAAGTGTTTTGGGTCAGCCGTAGGTCTTCAAGCAGCATGCGGGTCTGGAAGCAGCTGTGGTAGAGTGAGGTCTGCTAGCTAATGTGGATTCCTCACTGTGGAAGAAATGGGCTAGCAGGTAGGCTGTTGAAGTTGCCTGCTAGGTCATTCTGGATCCAGCCATACATACATAGACATAAAAAATATATATATATATATGTATGTATGTGGCCTGCACCTGAACTTCTCCCAGGCTTGCCTTGCTCTTGGCTCTCCGAGGTATGTATCTAGGAGATGTCAGCTCTCTGAAAGCATTGGTCTATAGCTCGTAGCAGTAGACTGCACTGGTAGAGCAGGAAGAAAGCGTTCATTAAGAAGGCAGGTTTGTGTGTGTCTTTCAGCATAAACACCAGGACTTTGAACTTTTCATTATGACAATATTAGATAGCTTTCGATTTCGGTTTAGAAAGTAAATGAACACTGGCAGGTGAACCACAGCCGCTGCGAAACGGTAGGTGGAGGAATGGATCAAAGGAAATAAGATTGACTTTGAAAGAAAAGTTTTGCAAAACGCATGAAAACTTTTTTTTTTCAGGAAGGTTTGTTCAGATTACGGGGGGAAAGAAAGCCTGAAACTGTTTCCTACTGTTGTGGTTGGACAGTGTGTTCTGAACCATCCTATGCAAGGTACCCACCAGCGATACCGTGCGTAGACTCACAGCCAACATTGGATGGGTTTTGTTTAAAGACAGAAAGAATGAAATTAGTTTTAAAAGGCCAATATAAGAAACTGCAGAACAGACCAGTGTGTTCGGGGAAATACTGTTACTCTTCTAAGGAGTATTATATAGCTCTGACTCGGGCCTCACAGCACACCCAACTCATGTAAACCAATGCTGTCGTTCGGTGGTTTCCAAAGGTGCTTGGAGTTGGAAAGTTGAGCTCCAGAAGTAATTACCGCAAGCTGCTTTCCACCTTGGTTCTTCCCCAACACTCACTTACAGAGGGAAGGAGCTGGGTCACAGCATAAAGCTGACCCGATACAAATTGGCTCTGTAAATCACTCTGCTGTCTTGCCTGCCAAATCTCAGGTTTTGTGCTGAATAATAGTCTCGAATTCTTCATTTTCTTAAGGCAATTCTTTTTTAAAAGTGCATAAAACGTACGCCAAGTCAGTGCTGTCTGCTTGAACTCCAACTGTCCTGAAACAGCAGATGTGAATGGATGAACAGTCCTTAATAAATTCTAAAGGTTAACTCTGAAGTCTAATGATGGCAGAGTAGATATTAATCACTTCAGTTCTCCTCTTAGGAAACAAGGAACAAATAAGTCGATATTGTACTTCTACTGACGTCTTATTATGCTGCCTGGTTCTTCATGGGGAGATCTTGCTTTATGTGGAAACTTTGCTTCTCTTGATCTCTGCATATTTAGGAATTCTTGACTGAATAGCTATTCCTTGAAATGCCCAGGCCTTTGCAGAGTTGTCACTCCCAAAAGGAGGAGTTAGATTTATTCTTTCCAAAGTTACTCTAAAATAAAGCCCAGAAGCCAGGTGATGGTCGAGCAGGAGAATGAAGCCCTCGCTCCTGCTGGTTCGTTGTTCTGCCACGTCTGAGGGTGAGAGGAGCAGGTGGGTCCCCGCGGGTGTCCGGTCCTTGGCGTGTCCACCGAGACCACCAGCAAAGCAGGTGGACGTTTGATGGTGCTCATCCAGGAGCAAATAACCTGGGGCTGCCGACCGGCTTACCTGTCTTTAAAAAAAACCCCGCGGAATTCACCCCATTTCCAAATAACGCCGCGGAAGCGTTCCCTGACCGAATCGCTTCCACCCCCGCCGAAATCCCGGGTGTTTCGGCACAGAGCCGCGCTCCTTCCCGCCCGAGAGACACCCCTTTTGTGTCCCAGCATCTAACGCGGCTTCGTGCGCTTTTCTCTTCTGCTTCCTCGTAGGGCGAGACGGCTGGGTTTTCTTGGGCAGCGCTCGGCGGTAAATTCAGGTCTCTGCTCGCAGCAGAACCGAGGGAAGATTTGTGACAGATGGGGCTAAGTCACAAACTTGCAGCCTCAGGCAGAATTGTGGAAGTTTCCAGAGTGTGCCCATATTTACCTGATCAGAGAGAAAAGAAAATCTGCAGAGGAAGCCGAGCCTGGCTGCTTGTCATAGCTGACACAGAGCCATCTGCCACAAACCTGTGGCGGCTTCAGATCTCCAATCCCTGCCACCACCCCAGCTCAAATTAAATACAGATTCTTAGAGACGTTATGATGGTTACACATGTCCTCGGCATCACATGCAGGAGACTGTTCAAAAAAAATATGTGGCCTGTTGTGTAACCGCACTCATGTATCCCATATGTGGTGCCACATTGAATTTCCGGTTGAATCTGTTTTTATCCTTTGTACTGGATGACATGGTGCCTGAATTCTTTCTTTTCGCCGACACGATGGCAGCCAAGCTGCAGCTTCAAACGCTCACACTTGGCTGAGTTTCTACCTAGGTTGCCAGGTTATCATTGGAGCCTTATTGTGTCCTCAAAGGGCCACAGGGCCTGAAAGGAGGATCCGAACGCTGCCGGACTAATTGGGCAGCCATCTCCGGGTTGTTTGGAGGCAAAGGGCTGCTTTAGCACTTTTTTTATTTATTTTATTTTTTTTTATTTTTTTTTTGCAAATTAATGACTCTCTGGCACGGGGGTTTTTAAGTGAAGGTATTAATAAGGGGTCTGGCAGGTAATCCCATGATTCGTGGAGTTACATTTGCATTTAATTAATCTTAAAGAAAGCTGAAAGATAAACAGCTGTAATTCAAACTAGCATGGGAAATATGCTACATGGTGCCATCTATCCGATAAAATGAAAGCCGAGACACTTGTTTTATTTCTCTCAAGGATGGAGAACAAACAGATAACAGTCAAAATACTTCCAATAAAAACCAGTAGTTTGAATGTAACGGCAGTTCATCAAGAATCTTCGCATCCAGTTACAAATACAGTCTTTTAAAGATAAATCACTTATGATTCCAGCAGTCAAGCTGCTATATTTGTTGATGTAAAATGTTTTGAAGATGTAGATTGTACAATAAATTTTTAATAAAGTGCCCACTGCAATTTTTAATTAGCATATCTCATTCATGTATAAGTGTGTACATCTATCTGTATGTTTATCACTATGCATATCCTTGTGTCAGAGTCAATGAATGCAATTGTGTCTTTATCTGATGAAGTAGAATCTGTTTTGCAAGTGATAATAAAACGTTATGACAATTCCAAGATTTTCAACTCTGCTCTGGGAAGAAGCAAGAAGAGGGCCCTCGGTAAAGCGTCACGATGTGACCCCTGGTAAGACCTCTCTCTGCGGGCAGCTGTGGTTTCAGCTTCCCTCTCGCCAGGCAGGGTGGCTCCTGTGCCCGTCCCGGCACGCTGTCACACGGCAGCCTCTTTCCTCCATCCGCAGCAGGTGAAAGACGAGGGCTGGTCCCTCACCGCCCACGTGCCTTCGTGCCTTCTGATGCCATCGAGATGCCGAACTGGCCTTGTTCAGCGTGAGAGGCGGCGTGCGGTGCCTCTCTTTAAAATTACGCCGTTGAGCAACCAAAAAAACCCGAGGGAGGTCCAGCGGTAAGTGTTTGGCTGTTTTCCTAGCACTGCAGAGTTGTCATTTGGCAGTGATCACCTGCATTGTGTGTTGGTTCCTCCTCGTTTCTGCTCAGCCAAAGCCCAGCTTGGCTCCAGGGGTTTGATGTGGCTGAGTGGAAGTGGTTCTTCTCAAGACAACACGCGTAGGTGCGGTAGTCGTGCTTGGTGGAGCCGAGTATTGGGACTGCCTTGCTCTTACTGGAGTGTATCACAGGTGTTCGTTAATGTCGTCACACCTAAATGAGAAATTTTTCTGGTCTTTACCGATGGGGAAACTGAGGCATGGTGCAATTAAAGCGAATCGGCTCAGGTTTTGTGGTGAGTCACTCTCCAAACCAATAAACAGGAGCTGCTGTAACGTTGTGCTGGGGCTTGTGGTGAACGGGCTCGATAACGCCCAGAGCTGTGTGGTTGTGAGAGGAAGACTCCTGCTGTCCTCAGCGCCCACCCTGGTCAGGCCCACGACCGAAGGAGATCTCACCCAGCTCCTTGGCTTGCTGGGCGGCGATACTTCAACCGTACCCAGCTCAGTCTGGTAGGCAAGGCTTCGTCTTGGTGGAAGGTTTTCCCTCCGAGTTACGAACCCTTGCAAATAATGTTTTATCTGGTAAGCAAGGCTTCGTCTCGGTGGAATAACATTTTGTGGTGGAAACACTGTGAGAACCTCAATGGAAGGGTAACATGTAGCAACGCTGCGTTATCTTCTGATAGTTCTTCACATTCTTGGCGAAGGTGCACGGCTGCTCTCGGGCAAGGATGGAAATGTCCTTACCGCATCTCCTAGGACCTTCAGGTCGGGGCCTGTTTTGAGGTCCTCAGTCAAGAGGGTGAGGTAGGACTTCCAGGTAGTCAGAGGTGGTGTTCCCCCGAGGTGGTCTTCTCCCCACCAGCCTCCTGTAGGCTGAAACAACGTGAGGACTTGGGCCTCGCAGTTTCTGAAGATGGAAGGAGACCGCCGCCCCGCGCTGCTTCATTTACAGCCTTCACTTCTAAAGGTCAGGGAGACAAATGGGGATCTCGGTCCCGTTGTTCCTGCACACATGAGTAAGCGGTGAATGCGGAGACCTAATCTTACGAGTAAAATGATGGTATTAGCCCTTGGCTTAGTTTCTTATTTATTGGTGTTTCACCTGCATTGACACAGCAACTGCAAGCGCTTTGGTACAAGTTTCGGTCCAGAGTTAAAGCCAAATGGGTTTTCCCAACTCCTGCCCGACTCGCCCGGCAGCACTCCGACCAGACAGCTCCTTGCCTTCCGCATCAATAGCAGGCCAGGCACCTAATCCTACAATCCTTTTGTCTTAGTATTCGAGATCACAGGAAACACAGGTTTATTCCACATGAGGATTGTCTTTTCCCATCTAATAGAAAAGAAAATCCTAAAATAACCAGGGAATTTTGTAGCAAACGGTTTCCGGCATTCCTAGCCCCGCTCCGGTCGTGCGGCAGGCACCGCCAGGAGCCGTGGTACAGACCAGCTTCCATCCGTGTGCGCGGCATCGAGACCTCTGACTTGGCTCAAAGCTGTTCTGAATTAGGAGGCTAGATTCTTCTAATTGCATTTTTAAAGACCGAGCCAGCAGTTCATTAGGAATCATGGAGCAAATTCTGCTTCTCTATTACACCAATATAAATCTTGAATGAATTTATATCAGGATAACTGGGAGGGTAGAATGTACCTCCCATCTTGTTCCTCAGATTATTAAAAGTTAAAGGGCCTTGAAAATTAAATTCACCTTTCCCTCTTCAAGCTGTTTACTCTTTGTTTTTTTTTTTTATTCCAGTAAGGACAGTTGAAATGAATTAGCCCGTCTCGTTTCTCTTCATAGTCACTTTTAAGTTTGGTTCTCATGTACTAGCCCAAGACTAGTTTGTGTGGAAAAGACTGGAGGGCATCTTCTTTCAAACAAATTGTTTTCATGGGAATAATTTCCTAGAGAATTATATTAAAACCTTTCCATGAATCCTTGATTTTGCGAAAAGTATTTTCCTCTTACACATCTTTGATTTGGGGGACTTTGCAACTCTTTGTTTGCAGATATAAATGAGCACCTTAATGAAAGTCCTTGAGAATTTTACCCTCTAATGGGCTAACCTTATTTAGCTGAAATACTTTTTAAATGATTCAGGCTGGTAAGCGAGGCTTCGTCTTGCAGGAAAATTTTGCCTCTTGAGTTATGAACCCTTGCAAATAAGGTTTTATAATAGGAACACTGTCAGAACTTTAATTATAGGGTAATAAATAGCGATGCTGCATTATCTTCTGATACTTCTTTACATTCTTAGCGAATATCCGCAGCTGTTGCTGGAAACTGATAATCAAGGGCTCTGTAACTGCCTTGCGGCTTCTCGCCCTCCCTCCGTGGAAACAGCAGCAGCAGCAGCAGCGAGCGCTTCTCGGGGAGGAGGCAGCGGGAAGCGGCCGCGGGAGCGCTGGAGCGCAGGGATGGGGCCGCGGGAGCGCAGGGAAGCGGCCGTGGGAGCGCAGGGACGGGGCCGCGGGAGCGCAGAGATGCCACCGCGGGAGCGCAGGGATGCGGCCGTGGGAGCGCAGGGATGCGGCCGTGGGAGCGCAGGGATGCGACCGCAGGCACGCAGGGACGGGGCCGCGGGAGCGCAGAGATGCGGCCACAGGAGCGCAGGGCCGATACCGCGGGAGCGCAGGGATGCGACTGCAGGCGCGTAGGGATGCAGCCGTGGGAGCGCAGAGCTGCCACCGCGAGAGCGCAGGGATGGGGCCGCGGGAGCGCAGGGATGCGACCGCAGGCGCGCAGGGACGGGGCCGCGGGAGCGCAGGGATGCGACCGCAGGCGCGCAGGGACGGGGCCGCGGGAGCGCAGAGATGCGGCCACAGGAGCGCAGGGCCGATACCGCGGGAGCGCAGGGATGCGGCTGCAGGCGCGCAGGGATGCGGCGGCGGGAGCGCAGGGAAGCGGCCGCGGGAGCGCAGGGACGCAGGAGCGCAGGGAAGCGGCCGCGGGAGCACAGGGATGCGGCCGCAGGGGCGCAGGGAAGCGGCCGCGGGAGCGCAGGGACGCGGCCGCAGGACCCGGGGAGCGGCGGCGGCGGCTGCCGGGGGGGGCCGGTGCCGACCCGGGGAGTTTCCCGAATCGCATCTAACCCGGAGAGGGGGGCGGGGGGGGTTGGGGGGGCCCCGGACCGGGGACGTTGGCGCGGAGTGTCCCACGCGGGGAAAAGGCTTTTCCCACCGCGGCGGGGCGGCAGGGACTGGGCGGGGGGGTGGGCAGCGCTGGGTTAAACGAGGCCGGCGGCGGCTGAAGCCAAAATAGCGCCGGCGGTACCGACGCCGAAGGCGCGGAGGCGGCCGCGGCCGCGCCGGGGCCGGGGCCGGGGGCGATCGCTGCGGGAGCGGCTCCGCCGTGCGCTCCGCGCGGCCCCGCGCTGCGGGCGGGTGCGGAGCCCAAGCTCCTCCGCGTCGCTCCGCGGGCGGCGGGGCGGCAGCTTGCCCGCCCCCCCCCCCCCCCCCCCCCCAGCCGCCGTTATTAGTATTATCGATGATTCGAATAGAATATCGATTGGAAAATCGGATTCTTTTGTAACGTTTATATAGACAGGCGGCAAAGGAACTACACACACACCCCCCCCCCCTCCCGCGGTGGCCTTTCCGCGGGTGCGGAGCTGCCCGGCTCCAGACCTCCTACGGTTTGGGTATGCGCGCTCCGGGAAAAAAAAAAAAAAAAAAAAGCAAAAAAAAAAAAAAGCCAAAAACAACTCAAAGCCACCCAACCAAAAAAAACCCCAAACAAACCAAAAATACCCCCAAACCCCGCAAGAAAACACAGCCAAGTGCCGTATGAGGAGGAACGGGAGGGATGCATGCTAGGGGCTTAACCCTTGGAGCTTTGAAGGCAAAACATGGCAATCCATTGGAAAGGCATGTCTGTAAACAATGATAATTAGCCTTTTCAAAAATCATAACACTGATTAAAATCTCTGATTCATTATTTATTCATCACAGAACCTCTTTGCAGACCTGGGAATAGTGATTAAAACCTAAGTGCTTCTCGATTTTGCACAGCTACAGAGGCGCCTAAAAAGGGGTTAAAATGGAAAGGAAAGAGGAAACCGAGCAAACAGAATTCTTCTTTTAAGAACCAATACTTTCTTCTTCCCTTCCTGGCAGGAATACTCCTATTCCCCCAAATTTTGGTATTATGAAAATGTTTCTCATACTAAGTACAAGTGTTAGACTGAATCCAGTTGGTACTAAAATTGCAAACACACTTTCACTCCTAGAAAAGCCAACAGAAAGGAACTTCTTTAACTCCATAATAGCAGGTTACATAGTAAATGAACAACTGATGGTCAACTGGCCAATTATGGTATAAATATCCGTTGTTTACAGTGAGGTGTTAAATGAGCCTTTCGAGCACAAAGGATCAGACTGTCTAAGCTACAATTTGTGCTTCATCCCATTATGTCTCCCCTAAAAAGGCCCGTGCCGTTGTAGGTAATGTGCGCACAGAACATATTTCTTTCTGTTGATTTTAGTTTGCTTTAATTCAATACACACTCTTGTTTACTTTTTAAAATTTAAATAAATGTCAGCATTGTATAATTTCTATGTTAACAAAGCAGTGAGCAAAATTCCTTGTATGTTTATAAAATATTATTGTTTAATTCACATAGTTTAGGAATTCCAAATGTTGAGAATAGGAAGGAGGCCAAATACCATCTGTTTATAACTATGATGCATCATCATATGTGTACTTTAAAAAAGAAGAAGAAAAAAAGCTTGGTCAATCATGCCACTGTTCGATCTGTTAAGAATATGGTGAGGATTTAAAATTGCTTTGTGCGATTTGCAAGAAATTTTAGGATGGTTGAATTCTGAGCAGGGATGTTGCAGGAGTTGCTCACGTCTGTGTTCCTGTCAGAACCGCATGAAATGCTCACGTGCCCCAACGACTGCAGGCACGAATTCAATCACTTTCTCCCAGCCTCAATGTTCCCCCCTTAGAGAGACCGAGAAACAAAACCAGGAAGATTTTTTTTTTAAACTCCTTATAGGTTGTGGGGGGTGTATGCATTTGTGGGTTCATTTTCACGTGTTTCCTACATTGGTATTCCTGGATTTTTAAGGACAGAAAGCAAGCATGATGATTTTCTAGCCTGTCTTGCAAAACAGAGGCTATAGACTAGCATTCAGCTGATTCTGCAAATTTAAAAAGAAAAAAAAACCTCTCTGTCAAATGTTAGTAGTTTTAGGTCCAAGTTAAAATAGGTCCTTGTTAAAAATAATACATTCCATACTGTTGAGTAGTACGTACCGTGCATTTTAAAGAGAAGGTAGTCTGCAGGCTTAAAAACAAAGAGAGTGGCTCGAAGTTAAGTAGATAAGAAGATTTTTTTTTCCAAACCCAAGTTAATTAGCTAGTACGTCAAGCCTCATAGATGTCTTCCTACCTTTCAAGGGCTGAAGAATCCCCAGTAAATGTACTTAAACTTCCTAGTGAGGGCCAGTGAGATGAATGCAGAGATTAGGGCAAGTATTACCGTGCCTTCTCAGTGCATCCCAGCTGCAGTTCATCCTACTATTGATAATGATGCTTGGAGTTACGGAGGTGGTTTCTGAAACTCACATATGGGGTCCTTTCCCCAAGGATGAGGAATAATAGCGGCACTCAGGTGGTACGGGGAGGGTAAGAGCAGATTTGCCGTTATCTTTGCCTGGTGCGGGGTGACTTTTCCGTTGCGCTGATTTAATAAACGGAGAGGTACATTCAGGACAAGGGCTGTAAGTCTCTAATGCAGTGGGAGTTTTTTTGGTTTGTGTTAACAAATAGAGGGGGGGGAAAAAAAAATGCAAGCAGTACAGGTGAAGGCAAAAACGTCTGGGCTTGCTGGAAGGCAGCCCTGGCAGAATGCTGGTGCGGTATGAAACGTTTTGTGGCCAAACTCTCAGCAATTTCTGTAATACCACAATTTAGCAGAGTATACACTGCGCTGAAATGCCTGGGACTTTGTTTTTGAACTTCTTCCTTTCTACTGTTACATTTAACTTGCAGCATCTTGAATTACTTAGCTACACCCAGAGAGAACGTTGCAGCGCCTTTAGCTCTATGCACTGCGCCGAGCTGTTGCTGCTAAAAACTGGCCATCACAGTGTGAAAGCCCTTCCTAGCCCTTTCCTGTATGTTTTCCATTGTAAGTCAGTCTTTAAGGTACCATTCTGAGACAGTTTTTTATATTGAAAGACTTTGTTTTTTTTTTAATTAGAAAAAGAAAATGCCTCACACACCTTTCTTAGGTAATCTTTGTAAAGCTGGTTCCATCAACAGAGATAATTTGCTGCCGTGCGATGTGTTTAATCTGCTCACACTGACACTACAGGAGTGACGAGCAGGACAAAAGACACCTTCTGTCGCTGCAGTTTGCAACAATTCATAAATGTGAAATGTATACATTCCCAGCTCGAAAAACCCCCAAAACCCTGGTGTTCTGCGCCGGCTTCAGGTAGTCAGGCGTGTATTCCTGCATATTACTTTGTATTTTCCGTGGCTGTGTGATCCTTGGTCTCCCAAGCCGAGATAGCAACCAAGGGGGCAGATTGTCCAATTATGATGTGCATACCTGTCCATGAGGAATTATATGGAACCCTCAGACTCATTTATCACTTCATTTTTGCACGCTGGAGTAGTTTTACGAGATACACTGATAGAGGCAGTTTCGAAGGTTGCTAACTACCGTGTTCATTGCATGCTTGGTTTCATGCAGTTCTGGTGCAGAGAGATGGGTATTTCGAATGTCACCCCAGCACAGGTATAAATTCTATATAAAGAGCTGTGGTTGAGGTTATGCCCCCCCCACAGTAGTCGCCGTATCTACTCCACGCCTCGGACATCGAGGTGGGCAGTCACCAGTGCCTGAAGTGGGGCCAACAGCTTCCCATCCAGCAACTGCTCGTCTTGCACTGCTGTCTGAGGGTGGCTGCTGTCAGGACCAATGCATGCCAGGCGTGAGGCATGCGGTAAGTCACGGGGAAAACGTATTCCCCAGTGCATCACGCTAACTTCTAATGCCCTTTTGGGGTTGAACACCTTGTGTTCCCTCTAGCAGCGGTAGCTGAAGGCATTCGTCATCTCACAAGCTCTTGGGCATTAACATTTAACCATCCTATAATTTGGTTTTTAAGTGAAAGCGGGGAGATTAATAAACTTAATCTAGCATTCACACCGATTTGAGGACAGCTGACCTCTGCCCTCTAGAGACCCTGGCTCCTCTCAGAATCTGCATCTGAGAGAGCCCCTACAGTTGGACTGTCGCAGCGAGCCCTGTCCCCCATGGGCTGCAGCGTATCACCCTCCATGCCTGCAGCAGGAGCAGTGGTGACAAGGAATTTGTTTCTTTTATTTATGTTTCCCGCCTCTAGAAGGGTCAGTGTTAGCAAAAAGAGCTCCTTCCTGCAAGATAGCAGGCTAGAGGTGCCCTGGGGGGAACCACAGCAAAACCAAAATCTTAGTCAAAAAATATTCAATCTTCCAATTTGGTTACATTTAGGAAAGAAAAAAAATATGTCAAAAAAAAAAAAAAAGGAAGCTGGAATGTCACTTCTCGGTTTTGGGGCACAGGTTCGCAAGTTTTGGTATGATCAAACCCCCCCCAAATCAGCAACGCCTTTCATGTTGAAGCGTTCAGCCAACGGCAATGGTGCCTCAAACTGCAAAGCACTAGGTATGGGTTTCTTTGCACAGTTCACGTCGTGCAATTCCTTGGAAAAATTTGGATGGGAGCAGTTTGTCAATGCTATTAATAGATATGTTTAATGCAGAAGTGTGCAATGTGATGAACAGCCTTGGCAGGAACCATATCCAGCCTGATTGTATTGTAATACTGTTTGATGCAGCAGTATGTTTGATCAGTTACAAGTGATGAGTATCATATCACATCAAACAATTTAATACAGTCTCATTGTATGGAATTATGGCTGCTGTCAATCAGCATGTGGCCTATTCCTTACAGATCTGTCTTTGGGAGCTGGAATACAATGGTAGCTACATATGCATTAATAAATAAAGTGCTGCTGATATTCCACACAGACCTGTTGAGATTTTTGTTTCTCTTTCATGGCCTTTTTATTTTTATTTTTTTTCCTATTTCCCCCCCCCCCCCCCCCCCCTTCTTTATCAGTGCTGCACGGAGATGAGTTCACCTGGTCAATAGGACTGCCAAGGGTGGGGCCGGTGTGCTTTGAAGAGTGCTTGGAAAACATCTAGCAAAGATATATGAGAGTTGTGAATTTTGGTTTTTTTTGCGACTAGCAGCCTGAGTATAAATCCACTGAACTTGTTTTCCGCTGAAGCTTCACAGAAGTCTCTTTTCTTGGCTTCCTCAGGGGGAGGAGAGGCTACCTATTAAAAATGCATATGTTTTGTCTTACTGCTTGGCGCACCTCACTTGATAACCCCCTGCTTTGATTTGGGGATGGCATTCTTTGAACTTGAAGTCTCTTCCTTAGGACTGATATATTCAAGGTGCTGGAGGGGAAGCCTGTGTCAGATGAAAGATACGTATGTAAATAACAGTATAGAGGTGGGGTTTAAGGCATTACCCATTTTACTATCAGTTTCAGACATCTGCTGCTCTGATGCTGGCTTGCCTTGCAAAACCTTGAAGTCCCTAACACAGCGTATGATTTTTAATGAAGTCATACTCTGCCGCCTACAAATATGGGGTCACGCTACGCTTGTACGGGAGCAGCGATACCAGCAATGTTGCTTATTGTGGTCGAAGAGGGCAGAAGATTGCCTTTTTGCATTGTGGGGCTCTGGGGTTTTGGAGCCTGCACAGACAAATTGATTACGTTGCGGCAGGCCACCCATTCCGAGAATAGAGGTGTCACGCCGAAAAGCCAAATTTCAGCACCCGATTATTCAAGGTAATGACTGTAAGTTTTCCCACCTTTTGCTATGGTCTCAGCCTGCAAGTGTGAACGGCATCAGTACTTGAAAGGGAAACCTCAGAAGGAATTTTTGTAGATGCTAAAGGAAGTGGTTGTTGACTTAATAAATGACACGTTTCCTTCTACGTAGCAAATTATCCTAGGGATTAAAACAACGCCTGGTTAGAGGTAGGGACAGAAATAAAGATATCTGCGTTTAGGAAATATTTCTAGTTGACTTTGAGGTGGTGACTGAGTCTGAGCTCACCTCAGGTGTTTGGGAGGGTGCAGCCTGGCTTCCCAACACACGCATTCCCCAGCTTTCTGGAAAGTGCATTGACCGAGCACGACGCAGGACTCAGAGCAATCAGGGCTGTGGAGCTGGTCTGGAGGAAGCTTAGCGTTTATGTAACTCGAACAACCTGAACTGGGAGGCATCCTTATAAAGCAAATAAATAAAGACCCGGCTTGCTCCTGTAATATCATCCACCTGATTATTCCTGAGCGCTGCTCAGCCAGGTATTTCCTCTGCCTTGTAATCCAAGCAAGATAGACAAGACCCCATATGCTATGTTTTCCATATGGGAATAGGTTGTCCTGTTACCCCTGTAATTCTGGAATCTTGTGATTTTTATGGGCTACAAAATGGCCACAATTATACCCCGCTCTTGCAAACGAATCTGATTAACTCAGAGCCAAAGAGCTCCATGGTGTCTGACAGCCCGGGTCTTTCACGGTGCAAGGTAATGTAAAGGTAACAACTGTAAAATAATATTTGTAAGTGTGCTCATAGCAAAATTATTTTCCTTCAGACCTGGCTCGTTACGTAGCTACTAGTGATACTCCAGAATCACACAGCACCTGAAGTGGAGCGTGTCCTACCCCGGTTTATCGCATGTCTGGCATTAATTGGCAATGGCTCCGTCTGAGACTGTGATCCAGTCAAATCCTGTAGGCCACACAGGTCTGGACGGTATTTAGATCAGAAAACTCATCCAAGCAAGAGGAGCATTGGTTTGCCACTAATCCACAGGAGAGCAGTACCTCCACAAGGTTATTCGTAGATTATAAGGCCAAGAAAGGACTATTTGGATCATCTGGTGTCACGTGTATAACACAAGCCGTATGACTTCCCTCAATTAATTCCTGTTTGAACCAGAAAACCTCATCCTCTACTGGTTTAAAAATTGCCAGCGATGCAGAAGCCACCACAGCCTTTGATATTATTAGATATGGTGTTTTCGGAGATATTTGGACTCAAACAGGGAGCCAAAAGTGGCGTTTATCTCCGGTGATTATTTGGTACTTGTTGCCAGGGCAAGGATGTCAGTCATGGCCCTGAGACCGAGGTCCCCTAAATATCAGCGCTTTTTGCTTGGGTTTCCTTCATGGTCCCACCTCCATCTGGCATTCTTCATTTTGCCCATTTTTGGGGGGGTTGCTATTGTAAAGGGCAGTTCTTCAACAGACACCACAGTGATTTTGTGCATGGAGCAATGGTCCGTCAATAAACAATGGTCCCCGCCCTAATTCGGTGGGATCCCCCCAAGATAACCAGAAATGGCATTGCTAAAATGATAACCGTACCTATAGTTAAAAGGCTTTGGATTGCTGTGTGTTTTAGGGATCTAAAGGAAAAAAAAAATAAAATTAATGACATCGGTGTAGGTTGTGAAACTATTGCTGCTCACTGGGATGAAAGACACCATATGTGAGATACGTTGCTGATTTCTTATCTTCAGAAAAACTGTTCTTAAAGAGTACAGGGACAGAGGGATTTGTGCCTGCTGTAGGGGCTGCGTTTCATGGGTTGGTAGCATGAAGGGGGGGGTTAGAGAGTGAGAGGGGATGCCGTTCCCCCACTCTACATGAACATAGCGAACTCAGGGTTAGCATTGTTGAACTAAAATGTCAGATTTTAATTATAAGGAGAAAAGTTAAAAAAAAAAATAAATCCTGTAGAACATTAACACTGATTTTTGCAAGCATTCACCCTCGTTTGTACAACACGTACGTCTCCCTCTTCTAGCTGCACCGCCTATGAAGTCTGTGAGAAGAATATAATTTCTTAAACAGTAAAATATGCTTTCTAGCTAACGAGATATCCCCACGCATCTCCCCCATCACCATAATAACGAAAAGCCTCATAAACGCAGTAAAATTCAGGCCCCCCCCCCCTTTCCTTTCTTGGAGGGTGGAGGGAGCCAAATTATGAGTGACTCTTCCTTGTGAGGAGAGTGAGCCTTGAGGTGAGAGGACATTGCTCTCCTCCCTCCCAAGGGTGCCAGAGCATCCTGCGCCCAAGTGATCCGACCCCGCCGTGAAGTGACGGACCCCCAGTCGCGGTCCCCCCCAGCCTGAGGACGTTGCTGTAGCACGTAGGATGCTCACGAGACAGCTTGCTTTGTGCAAACGGTGCACAACCCCCTCCGGTGCCTGTGCCACCAACAGCCAACATGAGATCTTCAACGTGTCACCGGGAGGATGCTCTTAAAGGTCTTTTCCAACATAAAACGATTCTGCGTAACTCTGTGTCTCTGCCTTCCTACCCCCCTACCTTTGGTGCAGGACCCCCAACGAGTTAAAAGTATACGAGCTGCTGAGAAAAGAGGTCAGCTAGTAAATGATATCTAAATCCTAGTCCCAGATTTTCTGTTTTAAACATGCTGCACAACTAACACTGTGACACTTTGGCAATATGATGGAGGGGAAAAAAAAAACCTGTGCCAGCTGACTGATGAGCACCCATCTTTTTTAATTAATTGGGTTGAAAAATGCCTGGTGTCAGTTTGCATGGAGGGGCTCTTTCAGCTGCGTTTTTCTGGGTACGTATATAGCTGTATCTAACTGCAGATTTGAGAGCGCAGCGTGAGGCCTCATAAATGATAAAAATATGTATATACTGGAATTATACACACACATATTGGATAAATTGATACTTAAGCACATACGTGTGTATATAATGTTCTGTTCTCTCTTCTGAGAGATATTTATAAATAGATTTTATATGTATTTATTTCTATTATTCACAGCTCTATGTGTGTGTGCATTATAAAATCTGTTGGGTTTGGTTTTGGTTTTTGTTTTTTTTTTTTTTTCCTGGTATGCTTTTTAGTTTTTAGCAGAGTAATATATCTGATTTCTCTTTAAATTAAATGAATTTATTTGTCTGCCTTCCCTTAATGGAATCAGTTTTGATATACTCTTTGTTCACGCTGTTACAGGCTTCAGTCTAAGGGCTCTTTGTATTAACTTTTTTAAGTTACATTACAAAGAGGTTTTAAGATTTCCCAACAGGCTTTTATTTAACCAGGGCTTTTGATCTCAAACCTGCTGGGGCCTAGTGAAATCCTTACCAATTCTCCAGTAACTCCTCACTATTGGAATTTGAAAAGACCCACCTGAAGGATTTAACTCGCTGTATGGCTTCAGCCATCCTTTAGATGCTTCTATTCATGCAGACAGCGAGGGGGTGAGGGCACCCTTTGTGATCCTCCAAGTAGCCTAAGGTGCCCTTTGCATAAGTTGTACTCCTGAGGAAATAAAAATCAGGAGGACACAAACCTATATACCTTATTTCCTGCTATCTTTACTTAAAGGAGGAGCACAGGGGGTCTGCTTAACATCCTTTGCTACCTAAATACCTTTTGGACATGGGAACTCAATAAAGGAACTTTCATTGCATCCATTACCCTACTGCGGTGCATAGCAAATTAGATTTAAAAGGGTACTTTTTCCCTTACAGCTATTTCTATCATTTTCTTTAAAATTTCAATTTAGTGTCTAGTGACAGAATATTCTGTAATGTACATTAGAACTATATAACACCAATTATGCTAACTGTGAACATTATTTCAAAAGAATTAGTTATATTAAGTTATAGACAAACCGTTGGGAAAAAAAGGTCAGGTTAGGAAAAAAAAAGGAGCTATGTGATAATGTTTTAAAGGAGCAACATGAAGTGAATGCTCTTTTCATTTTTTAATCCTTTCATTTCGCATAACCCACACTGAAATTTCACTACTCGCTTGGTCTTCAGTATGTAGGCAGGAGGGGGGGGGCCTGTCACCCCGTTAGTTTACAGCTACAAATCGTGCTGTAAAACCTACAGCTGAGTCTTGCGGTTGTGGAGAAACATCATTTCCTCCGTTTTTTGGGAAATGGGATTGCACAAATTCATGAAAAGTCTTTTGGCAGACACGGGTGACCAGTACATAAGAAAAAAAAAAAAAAAAAAAAAAAAAGGAAAAAATCCTGGCAGATCAAGTTTGAAAGAATATGATAACTAAGCACATTCTTTTCACGGTTTTGTTTGCCTGTTTTGTTCCTCCACACACGTGCCATGTCTATTACCTGCGTTTTGTGTTAGTTTCCTCAATTTTTTTTTTTTTTAACTTTACTCTGATGTTAAAATAAAACCCCTCCAACCTATGCCACAGAATCTAAATCTACCTTCTTTTTTCATTACTCTTATTTCCATTTGTTTATTTGGTTTTGGTTTGTGGGTTGGAGGCTTTTTTTGGGTTTCAAGACGTTAGACGTTTGGGCGTTTGATCTGGATATGAATTGCATTGGAGATGTTTTCGTGTAGATGAGTAAAATAAAAATTCTCTGGTTTACTCCTTTTTTTTTTTTTTTTTTTCCTTCCTTAGAACTGGTTTAAGACTTTTGCTGGAACTGTACAGGGTTTGGTTATTTCAATTTGTAGGGATTTCTGGCAAATCATTTGTGTTTGTTTGACGTCCTGTGGGATCAAACTGCCATGAATTTTGAATGATCTAAAAACTGTGCGGTTTACTTCAGCTAAAACTGCCTTCCACTTGAAAACATAAATCAGCTCGGTTGAAATCTAGTCGAGGTCTTAGGTTGGTTTTTTTTTACACTTGGGATTTGCTCCAGCTCCAGCAAGAGCTGGAGCATCACCGTGCCGATCCCTCGTGTTCAGAAGAACTGCCGTCACACCCAGGCTGCTCCCACAGAACAAAAGTGCCACTAGCCAAGTGCCAAATTACGGAGCAGTGGACCTTCATGACCGTCCATCACATGTCAGCAAACGATGGGTCCTTAGGCAGACCGTGCAGTGTGCCCCACCTGGGATTGTGGCTTGTTGTGGGCTTGCTCGGGGTGAGTTTTGCCTTTTTTGGGGGGGGCCTTGTTACACCAGTCTAGAATTCAATAACTTCACAAAATCCTTAGGACTCCCGGTCAAGACTCCTTTAACTTGCAAACACAGCCCCAAGTGTGGTTACAGTAGGAGCTTTCACTTTTTCTCCAGCAGCAAAGTGAAATTAAAAGCAGATGCGCGCACTGGCATTGTCTCTGGGGGACGGATGATATTATTACACCAGCTTGACATCTGCTGAGACTAGATTAAAACCCAAAATGTGCTGGGCTGGTCCTGTTTTCTGGATCCTTTGAAATGGCTTTGCCCTATCAAGTGTGTTTGTGGATTCAAGCTTACCTCCAAACCTGGAGGCTTCTGAGCTGGGGCTTCAAGTTGGACTTTTTTACCTTAAGAAGATGCGAACCACAGTTGTTATGTTTATGTGTTTGTGGACTGGATGTGAGACTTTAATATGAGTCCATCTTTACAGGACAGTGAAAAAGAAAGGTAAATTGGGAGGGGAAGAAGGAGCTTTGGGTTGGCAGGGCCTGACAATGGGTTTGAGCGTGTGTCTGTGTGTGCTCCCAGGACAAGCGGTCCAAGGTCTTTATTCTTAATACAATTCCTAAGAGATTTTTCTAGACCATGTCATCTTTGCCCACCTCAAAGAGGGGAGGCTGTGCTTCTTGGGCACAACTTCTCCACTGCGCTGTACTCATTGCTCCGTGTCTTGGAGGGATATAGAAAACCCTAATTTCCATGTGGATGGCGATGGATGTCTTTGTTGAGGGAGCAGCACCGGATGCTGCCCGGATGCCTGAATAGCCAGCAAGAAACCAGAGCATCCCAAGTTTTATTCTACCAATTCCCCCTGTGACCTTTGGTAAGTAACTTAACCTGTTGTCCTCAGGATCCCCAGTAAAATGGGAGACCTTAATACTTATCTGGTGGGATAACAGTGCTTAATACTTACCTAATTGGATGACAATACTTACCTACATACCTCACAGGGGTGTTGTGAGGATTAATTAGCTAATGTTTGTAAAGTGCTTTGGAGATGGAAAGCGGTATATAGTAGTGCTAAGCACCGTTACTGCGTGCCAGCACCAAGACCTTAAAATGGCTAAGGATGGAATAAGAGTTTTTATATGTTTTAAAATAAGCCAATTGTTCAAGGCGTCCGGATGCTGGAGTTATTTTTAGATAGAGATTTCTAAGAAAGCTGGGAAACAGAAGGGTGTAATTACATGACCTGAAACCTTTTTTTGTTTCTTTTAGTTGACCAACTAAACTTAATCTTAGTTAGGTGTCGTTTGATGAATTGTGAAAACTGCTTGTTGGAGCTTGAGATATATCAGTGTTTACTGTTGCTGATCAAACAATATTTCTTGAAATAAATATCTCTGTTACAATTTGGACAAACAAATGTATTAAATAAGCCAGAGGAAGTATTTATTTCTGTGTTCTTTCTTTCTGTATTTCTTTCCGTAAGAAGCTTTTTTTTTATCGGCGTAATTCTTCTCTTGTTCCCATTAGGGTGACTGAAAGGTAACACCGCTGCAGTAAATGGAATTACACCAGATACAAAAGCATTATGTGAGAGCAAAATTATATTTATATGTGGTCTGAAATGCAACTTGACACCTGGATTTAAAGAAAAATCAAACCAACCGTTCCTAAAAATACATATAAATGTAACTTTAACAAAAATTGCCAAGCCCTTTGTTGAATACTGTTTGTTTCATGGCAACTCCTAAACAGATTTTGCAAAAGGAAGGTCTGGTATAGCACAGAGCGTATTTTCCCTTTCACAGGAGGAAACTTTGCAATATTTTTGCCTTTAAATATTTTATTTGGTTCCTAATGTGGGCTCTTGGTCCAAGAAAGCAACTTTATAGTTATCAAAGCACCCATTTGTATTTTTTTTTTTGCAAGAGCATTTCTTCAGATCTTTTATTCTCCAAGGTTAGAGAGAATTCCCACAAATTCCTAAAATCTGTTAAAATACAGAGCAGAGTGCTTATATTGGTATGTTGTACGTTGGCCGTCCCTGTAAAAAAGGCTGTGCGTTTTCATTCTGGATACGCAAAAGAAACTCGATATACTGTTGGGCTAAGCACCAGGATTTGGTTGGCTCTGGGACCAGTTCTTACATTTCTGCATCAGGCAAAATTAAGAATGGATAACACTTGAAATAAAACCTACCCCAAAGCCTTTCTTATGGATATCAGGTTATTTGAAAATGTAATAGAGACCATTCACCGTGATCAAGGGTGAGTCAAGGAAAATGGCATCGAAGAGCTCAAAGCAGCCAAGAGGAAAACTTGACCCAACCCCAAGTGTGTTGTCCATGTCCCAGCTGCCAGAACAACCAAGGAGACCTTGGGGGAAGCCGGCTGGGAAGTCAGGTGCTGTTGGAAAGGATATCTTCCAGATTAACTGGCGTTTGGCCCTTCAGCTGCTGTACGAGCCCAGTGCGGGCCCATGGGCGTTGAATCCAGCTTTGGGCCACAGGAGGAGGATGAAGTGAAGTATGACTGATGCTGTCACCAGCAAGCTTGTCGAGCTAGTGCTTATAATATGTGCATATGAATATAATAACTATCTAGCGCTTTGCAGTTGGCTGATCCCGAGGAGGAGCTGGGGGGGACAAGGGGACTTGGTGTTTGGGGAGAATTATCTGTATCTAGGCAGCAGAATTTGCAGACTTGGAAGCTGGTTAATGTGGTTGAAGTACAGTACTTTGCTAACCCCTTGGTGCTCAGCGTTGACGTTTCCCAGAACAGGAACTCTTGCCGAAATGGAGAAGGTCGCCATAGCCGGTGCCTGGAGCTCCGAAGGTGAAACTGCGGACAGGGAGGAAAAGGTGGGGAAAGAGGGGGATGCAATTTGATGCTGGGGGATCGAACAATGGAAGAAAAGTCGAAATCTGTGTTTCCATCCCTGCTCTCGATGACCTTGGGCAAATCATATAAGCTCAATGTAGAATGGGATAAAAGCCCATCTCTACTGCACTGCAGGAATTATCAGAGATAGTGCAGCATCCAGGTGCCACCATGATGGAGACAGACACAGATAGGCAGAGCAGCTCCCATCACGGAGCAGGGCTGTGCACTGCATGATGGGAAAGCACTTTTCCCATTGTCTCTGCTCCTGCTGCCTCTGGGAGACCTAAAGAAGACGTAGCAGCAGATAGCTGGGTACACCTGGATTTAATCTTCACTCTCCTGCCTTACACAAATCAACTCCATCTGATGGTGTAGTGTATCTTTCCAGCGCATTCACTGTTTGGCAGCATTCCTTAAAAAAGAGATGTTCTGAGAGGAATGTGCAACCCAAAGTCTGACTTTCTGAGCAGACTATGGTTGCTGCATCAGTGATGTGTAGTTTGGCCCAATAACACCTGAAATTGCTTCAGTGATGTCTACCAGAACTTGTATGCCCATGCTGTTGCTGCTATTCTAACAAGTGTTTAATAAATAGCAACTTCTGGTTTAGAAAAACTTTAGCTATTTAGGGGTCATGCAAATAAGCGCTACTGAACAGGAGAGCTTCAAGATGACGTGTAGGCATCTGGACGCAAAGCACCTAGTCACTGAGGCTGCCTCTGGCCACCGAAAAGATACAGGCACCTCTGGACCTGCGTTAAAAAAAGCTCTGTGATCCCTTCCTCGCCTTTGGCTGAGCATTCTTTTCAAGCCGATGTTATATATGGTGCATAGCCACTTTCGGGAGCTGAACTGGCCAAATCCAGACCCTGGGAAATGGATCTCCAGGTGGTCACTGAGGGTGTCAGCTCCAGGTCAGAGAGAGGATGTAGGATGAGGGATGTAGGGAAGGGCAGAAGCTTAACAGCCTCAGAGAGGTCTAGGCAAGACACCAAGGAAACACCCTACGAAGGTGTCTTGCTTACTGGTTTTTATCATTGCTGATGCTGTAGGTGGTTGGATCCAAAGGATTAAAAAGGATGACAAGAAAGCGCTGCAGAAGGAAGATGAAACAGCCGTCTTAAATTAAGCATTTGCGTGGAGATGGCGTAAATTAAGTGAAGGGCACCTTGCACAGGGTGCTGAAGCCTATGGCAGACCCAAACCCTCTTGTTTCGGCCTGGGCCTCACCCATCAGAGCGGGCATCACTGCAGTGAAAAGTATTTGTGCTCTGCTCAGCGTGGGTGGATTTCTGCAGCCCTGAATGGGATTGTACGAAGAATCAAAGTGAAGTGTCCTCTTTAGGTCCTCAAGAAACGGAGCTTTCTGCTGGTTAACCATTACTTTACATTTTCCCTTCCTTACAAAACGACTAAGGTTAACCATTAAGCGCCTGCAGTGAAGGACACCTGTATTTGCTGGTCCCATTATGCAGCTATACTGAAAAGGCTTTACAGCTGTCTAAATTAGCATAATTAAATCCACATCAATTAAAAAACCTCCATCATCTCTTTCCCCTTCACATGCAGATAGTAGCATTTGTCTAAGGTGCTAAGTGACAAAGGAACTTTTTAACAGTCGAAGCCCTGGCTGAAAGGAAGAGTAATACGGTTTGTATATTGGCCCATGGTTCACCTTAACACCAGTGGAAGTGATTAGTGGCCGCTGCTCTGCCTAAAGAGGTAAGGCTGCATTTTGCATTACAATTATGCCCCTACCCAGAGCCATGCATTAGAGATGTGCATTTTACAACGTGCTTTTGCTTCTATTGCTCCTTTATCCTCCATTAACGGGGGTAAACAAAGCCTGGCATGATTTGGCCAATTTCCCCAACCGTACTTTCTTCCCTTTTGTTTTATCTTTGTGTTGTTTTTTGGTTTTGTTTTTGTTTTGGTTTTTTTTTTTTTTTTTTTAACATTTATTTTGCTTTGTTTTTGTTTTGTTGTAGGGTTTTGTGTTGTTCTGTGTGGGGAAGCCCCAGTGACCCCAGGATAGCAGCAAGGCTGCGCTGTGTGATGCTAGCAAAGAGAATTCCTCCAGATGAAAACTGACATGGGGTTCAGGGGTTAATTTCTGGAACAGGCGCATTTGCATACAAATGAAAAATGATGGAATTTCTGTTCTCCTAAATTTTCAATGTCATCAGCATCAAACAGCAGTCAGTGCTCCCTTGCTGTTTGAAGAATATTCATTACTTCAGAAGAAGGGGCACCTTGTTTGGTATTAATCTCCTCTTCAGGTCAATGACTTAATTTGCTAAACTCCATCTGAAGTGCCACTCACTTTCTGATTTCTCTGCTATTCTTTGTTATTTTTCATAACATGTTCTTAATACTTTTTTTATTTGTAAGGGGATACGCATCTCCAGCAAATGTGAGCGGGAGGAAGGACTGCCTTTATTTATTTATTTTCATCAAGAGCACTCAGCACCCATCTGTATCATTTGTAGTGCATTTTGGTGCCTTCTCGCCTTAAAATTCATAGGGTTTTTGTAGCAGGAAAAAAAAAAAAATAATTGCAGACTCAAATGGGAAAACAAATATTTCCCTTTCAAAACTTACATCCAAACGGACATCTGGTGCCTTGTGCAACAAGGTTATGGGGTGTCACGCCTCTAACAAAAGGTAGCAAGCGGCAAAGTGATTAATCCCCCCAAGAAAATCATAATATACTTTTGGTTCCTGCCTCTGGAAATTCTCGTCTGAAACCGTGGTGGCTGAGGACGTACTCGAGGAAACTTTCGTGCTAGCTTTTATTTCCCCATTGTCCTCTCTGTGTCTGCCAGGGGGCCTGAGGAAGGATCCCATTTCCCCCCCGTTTTTGCCCTTCATGGTTATAATTCTTCTCCCTGAATAGGATTATTCAGGGGATCTTTAGATCTTCAGAGCTTGGGGGTGTTACTGGGTAATTGGCCCGGGGGCTCTCGGATGGCCATTCCCACCCTGTGGCCTGGGCACTCCTGGACGTGGGTCCTGAGGGGGGAGGGAGGAAGGCGGGTGTCCCCCTCCACCCCCGCTATACCGAAGCATCATCCCGTCCAATTCATGTGGAAGGCCTATAACAAAGCCTCAAAGTCAGAATTTACCCTATAACCCTTTGTTTTTATATGTCTAGGCCTTCCTGAACTTGCTGGCTAGACTTATTCCTGATTCTCAAGATAATGGGGGTTTTAGTTTGTTTGTTTTTTAATTATTAATCAAATCTGATTTTTTTGGCATAACCGCTTATGGAAATGAAGCAATTGCGCTGTCTGTTTTTCTGTCTGTCGCCCCTGCTAACTCTTTGCCAATATCTATCCAGTTTGTTAGCAGGCTAGAGATCTCGAAGGTATGAAGTGCTTTCCAGTATTTATTTATTTTTTTTTCCCCAAATCTAACCCTGAAATGGCAACATTTACTGTTTGAAATGATACAGATAGCTAAGCTTTTCAGGATTTTTTTTTTTTTCGTGACTTGCAAAGGGGAAGAGAGGGCATCTGAGGATTAATTCCCCCCGTGTCTTTATGAAGCCTGTTAACAATTAACCAACTCACTCCAGATGCCTCCAAGTCCACCTGAGTGATGCTCAGGATCCTTTGCAAAAAAAAAAAAAAGCAACAAAGACCAACCAACCAACAAACTATTTGCCCACAGTATATACAAATAATTTGCGTGCAATTGCATCTCCCTACCTACTCTTCATGTATCCTTTTCTTAAACTTAAAAATTTTTCAGGCTTTTCCATATTTATAAAGCATGTTGCTCAGCGGGGCTGCGGTCCTGACCAGGACCTTGGGCACTCGAAAAATAAAAATAAACAACGGCTGTTGCAAGGGGGGGAGTTATATTCCTACCTGCAGCATTAAGTTAAGAGTGTCTAAGGGCCTTGATCCTCAGCCCCAGCCAAGCTGGATTTAGCATAGGTCATATTAAGGTGGGGCAAAGGGGCTTTGTGTCATTTTTAGATCCCCTTATCCCAGGCTGGTGAGCCCCAGCGTGCTGGGAGGGCGCCTGCCCACCCCGCGGGCAGGTTGGGATGGCAGAAGGCTGGTGGCGTTGGCCCAGCGCCATCCGGAGATCCTCTCCACCAAGGGCAATTCGGGGGTGATGGGATAAGCCAGCTTTGCAAAGGCAGCTGCTTTGGGAGCCTGGATCCACCTCGTTATCCACAGAGAACGTCCTCAGCACAGAAAACTTTCTCTGTGGGAAGGTTTGAATGCGGGAACGAATCCTGCACTGACGTGTCCATGCGCCTGGCGAGCGGGGAGACGCTCCCCTCCGGTGCGGTTTGTCGTCGTTGGAAGAGCAAATCAAGGAATTGCCAGATAAAGCCAAAAGAGTCAGTAAAAATCGGCATCATCCGAAGTTCAGGTCCAAAGAGTTACAACTGTCCGCATCTTGTGCTGTAAAACACTTGTACCAGGGAGGCTGGATTCCTTCCGAGTCTCTTGCGTGAGAAAATACGGGCGAAAATGTGACTCTCATGAATGTTTTTGTACTGGAAGGCTCAGGCTTCTAGTTAAGGAGCTGATTCTTAATCACATCTGTCTATCTTGTTTTATGAATATTGATATTAAAGTCAGAAAAAGAGACTTGTCATCGTAAGTGCATCAGAATCTGGCACTTGCCTGCTCAGAAGCAAGTGGTTCTGCTGCTTAGCTGCTGTAGATGATGTCGGTTTGTTGAAATAATATATCTCTGCCAGCTGAGAATTTGGCCATAAAATGAGAAAAGTTGAGATTCCCATTGTTGAATTAGTTTGGCCACATTAAAAATACGTTGCTCTAGAAATGTGTATATGAATATGCTAATGTTTATTTTGCTAAATGTGCGTGCCAGGATGTGCCATGTGGCTGAGTTAGTGTTGCTTTAAGAATCCCAATTTTTGCCTTTTCAGACTTTTGAGCTTTTAAACTTGTAAACATAGCATTTTGTTGGCATAAGTCGCTATGATTTTATGCATACAGCTGACTTTTATCTTCACTTTTCACATCACCTTAATACTGTAAGAGAGAAAGCACTCATCTGTTTATGATAAGTTTATCAGAAAGACTCCCAAAGTTTTCCATGACTAAGATATTATATTGTTATGGTGGCTTGCTACAGGGTAATTTTGAGACAACAAACAGAATATTTCAAAGCCCAGATGTCCTGTTTAGACAAGGGGGTTTATATTGATTAGAATCTGCTTTCACCTAACATAGTGTAGTAAATACCACAAAGACATAATTAGAAAATTTGGTACAATATTTAGTCCTAGTCCCTGTGTGCCAGAATTGTTTGACTACTGAGAAACTGGAGCTTGTTTGCATCCCAGTGTGTTGTGAAATGCAAACTTCAAAGAAAATATTATATCTCCCAACTCCAGCTCGTGAGAGTCTTGGAAGTATAATACAGAAAGGCTTAACAATCCCTGCTGAGGGAAGGGCAATTTGACACTGAAACTACTGTTAAAGCACCGTTGACACACTGGTGGGCAAAAAGTGCTTATTGGAGGAGACTAGTTACGGTCTCAGGAGCCGGGGAGGGAAAACGCACCCGAGTCGTTGTGACAATTGGCACGTTGCACCAAATAGATGCGTTTTGTGTGTGTGTGTCTGTGCTTTTTTTTTTTTTTTTTTTCCCTTTTCCCTCCTTAACTACATATATCTGCATGTTTGCTTCGTAGGCTTCCCGTAAGATTGGGGCCCTCGCGGTATTCAAATAAAATATTTAGATTTGCAAAACTTCTGGAAGCCAGATTTTAAGGCAAAAAAGAAGTTTTTTGTCAGATTGTCAGTGTCTGAATTTCATCACAATCTGTTCAACTGTTTGTTGCAGGCAGGCGTAAAACAGAGTGGGTAAGTGTGTGTTTGTACTTCTTATACATATTGAAAGAGGGCTGCCTAATCCCCTTGATGAGGAAAGCTCTGTAAATTATATACATCTGCAGGGTCTGTGCACGGGTAGTACAGAAGCAAAGAGGCAGAGCAGCAATTTGAGGGAGCAAACGAGTTTTCCTCACCAACTTGGTGATCGGGAACCTTTTAGCAGCCCAGCCTCCTGGTGATGTCATTTAGCAGGATTTTTTTTTTTTTTTTTTTTTTTTTCTGAATGACCCGAGTGTTTTGCCTTAAAAATTTTGCCTAGGAGGCCCTTCTACACACTTAGGATTCCTGGAAAGAGAAAAAAATATTTGCTGATGACAGCTCTGAATATATTTTCTTTAATTGTCACTTATGTCTCTGTCCCATCCTCTGCGCTGCGCTAAAAATAGTAACTTGGGTTGATGGTTTCAACACCATCTAATGTATGTATATTATTGCATACAAAGCCTACATAAAAATGTCAAGAATGAGACCTAAACCAGGAATAAAACTGAAAATCACAAACATGAGACAAGACCCAAATAATGAGGGTGTTGCAGGGAGAGATTATATTGATGTCTGTGTCTAAATACATGCGGGCAGAGCTGTAAAGATCCTACCACCTCCCATGCGTAGAGGATGCCTAGAATAATATTTGCCTTTTTTTCTTTTTTTTTTTTTTTGTAAATAATTTGTAGGTAGCGTTTCTGTTTATCCTTAGCATTCCTCTGCTTCCTTTAATAGCATGATTTGCTAATCACGCTGCAACACTTGTAAGGTAAGTGCAGAACATATTTTCCTGTCCATTTTGCAGAGGATAAATTTGTCCAAATTACACAGCAAGTGTCTGGCAGAAGCGAGACTAGACACCAGGGATAAAATCCCTTTGATTTCACTGAGGCAAGGATTTTATTCCAGGAGTCTTGTCTCCAGTTCTCCGCTCTGTCTACTATGCCCTGTGTATTCTGGGCTTTTGTTGATACTCGATACAAGTCTTGGCTCATAGGGTTAAAGGAAAGTCTGACAGAGAGGCAGCAGTAGTAGTGTTAATGTGACACTGTAGTTATGGTTTTGTCAGCATTTCCATTATAAACTTCTGTTTGCAGCAATTATAAATCAACCATGGAAAAAAAAAAAAAAAAAAAGGAAATCACTGTGAACTAAAACTTGGCATACCAGAGTCCAGGAGGGAATTTTGAGCTTTTGGAAATAATGGCTTCTGATTACCATGGACAGGCATGACATGATGTGCAAATATACACTCCATATTGCACTGGAAAAAACCCCAACGAGTGTCACCACTTTGTCACGGCCAAGAGTGTGAGGAGAGAGGGTCTCTCTGACTTTTGGGAGCGAGAGAGATATTTTATTGTTCCCAGAAACATCCGATCAATGCCCTTAACTGGTTCTTAATTCTTCCTGTTTACTTTATATCATCCCACGTCAGGGAAGCACGATGGCTGGCTTTTGGGTTTCCAGTAGATCAGACAGTCAGCTGGTGTTGATCAGCACAGCTCCACTGAAGTCCAGTGAAGTTAGGTTGACTTACACCAGCGGACAGTCTGGCTCCGTATCATCTTTCCACAGAAGGCTGCGGCATTTGCTACCCATTTGGAGTGCTAGTTAATGTTTGTTTAACTTTGAAAGTCTGTTTTGCCATACTGATCAAATTCCAGTTGCAGGATAGGCATAAATTGACTTAAAAGTGTTTTCACTGAGGACGTAGTTACTTTTGAGTTCTATTGTGTGTACATTTATTGCATCATATTCTGGGCTTTCTTCTGTTAGACAGCAAAATGATGGAGCAGGTGGTGCTCAGCCAGTTTACTACCGTAAGGACGGTCCAAGAGGCTGTAACTATCGCCTACTTTGTACCCAAATCGTGATTTTTTTTTTTTTTTTTTTTTTTTGCCTGATGAAGCTGAGTCACTGACCATTCTGGGTCAGAGCTCCGGGCTGTCCCCAGGACGCGCTCCCTCCTGCATCATCATTCCTGAGTCACGCGAAAGACGAGATGTTGGCTCGTAAGAGCGTTTCCCAGCTCAGCATTCCCCAACAGCCGAGTTGGAACTCGAGTCCTTATTTCTGAATTCAGCTTGGAAATAATTACAATGCCGTAGTAGCTTTGGCTTTCGGTAGTGTTACTAATAACCAAGCGCTAAATGTGAAGCAGCCTTGCAGAAGTGCTCCAGCGTCAGGTTACGGAGAGCAGACGTCAACATAAAGGTGCAGTAAACTCGAAGTAACTCATTTAATTGCACGTCAAGGTTGGGTGTAGGAAGGAGAAGCAGCAAAACTACTTGCTGGGGTTTTTTTAGATGTGACATTTCAGTGATGTACCAACAGAGGAAATTTTGCTTGCAGAATCCTGTGAGCAAAACACTTCTGAGAATGTATGTATACAATTGTTTAAAAAAACACAGGGTTACTGACACAGATGCCAATTTGGTAGGGCATATGGAACATTTACACTTGCCTTTTTCATTCTTTCTTGCTACAGCTGGTACTGATTTAGTATGTGAAATTTTACTAGCAGGAGTGCTAATCAAGACAGAGATTTCTGTGAGGATTTAGTCATTTATGTGGAGGAAAACTATGGGTATCATTAAAAAGTACAAGATCATCTATGAGGGGAACATTATCATTAGCAGCCTAATTTTTAAAGCAAACAGAGGGGAAAAAAATACTGTATCCCTTGAACAGCAGCCGAAGAAAATGATGGTCTTGTAACATTCAGTGTCATGTCACCTCTCTAAGTTTGGGAGAAGAAATTTTTAAATTCACTTAAAAAAAATTAAAAAAAGCAATAGATGCTCCAAGTGTGGGTTTTTTTTGTTTTTTTTTTGTTTTTTTTTTAACCAGTGTGATAGGCTGCCCTGCTGCCTCAAATGGATATGGCTAGGAATGGGATTAAATCCAAAAAGCGCATCCAAATCCTGGATCTGTGTTTGAATCTCAGGCCCCCATTCAAGCCTAACGCTGTGATGGGACTGCATTTCACCATCTCAGCGTTTGAGAAGGGTCCAACAGTATCCCACATCTAAAATCCAGAGTTTGTAAGAGTTCCCCATTTTTTTTTTTTTATTTTCAGAAATTGCAATCTGGACCTGGAATGGAGACATTAAGACCTCAAGTACCAATTCTGGGCGATTTCTGACGATGACAAGAAATACTATATTCCATTAAGAAGGCAACAAGAGTATATTACTTATCCAAAGAGGTGATTTTGTGTTACACACGGTGTAAAAAATTATGCTCGGGTTTAACTACCATTTCCTGCCAAGATTATTTCAGTGCAAACAGCAACAGAATAACTGCTGTATGTTAAATATGTTGTACAGGTGGCCCGGTGATACGGGAGACCTGAGCAATAAAAGCCGACATCTGCGGCCGGAGGTGCCTGAGCACGGTGGAAGCGGCGCGCGTGGTCCCCGTGGAGGGCGGCCAGCTGCCCGTGCTCGCGGCATCGCCTTCGTGGAGGGACGTGTGAGGAGCTCTGGAGCGGGCGGCGTGCCCTTTTCCTGCTGCTTTCCCACCTAGTTTGGGGACTCTGGGGGCAAGACGACGAGAGGAGAATGCTGGGGTGATAGCCTGGGTGATGGTGCTCTGAAATGCCTAGAGATTTGCCGGTCAGTATGTCCAGTAAATAAAGAAATAAACACCTGCCTGTGACTATACAGGAATCCCTCTCAGCTTCTCAGGGACTAACTTCATACTGAGCCTTCTAAACATCTTTGCAAGCTACTCTGCTTTGGCATGACAGGCGCTCTTTCCTGAGGCGAGATACTGCTGAGCAGGGTTTGGAGAACAAAATCAAGGCACCTTCATTTGTTTCAGGAGTGTCAGCTTCCTCCCAGGTGACTCCCTTGTTGGGGGAGGCAGTAAATTTTAGACAGAATCCCAAATATCACTGGATTCAGTAGCTTTGCTGTAGTGCAGATGTAAGGGGTCTCCTTTGACTCCTACAAGTAATGGCTCTCTCGTGGTAACTTCATAAATGCTGCAGGTTTGTCTCATCTACTTCGGGATCTACAAGGGCTTAAACTTTCGAGGAAGTCCCACTAAGTTGGGCATTAAATCCCTTTTTTCACTTGCACAACCCCACATTTCAGCAGTTGTGACTTAAAGCTTGCTAGTGTTGTTATTTTCCAAGATCACATCTAACTCCAATCACTAGTAGAAAAGCTGAAGATTTATTGTAGAGCTAGAAAGAGCTAAACGGCTCCTGGATATGACAATGACAATTCTCGCTTAAAAGACCTTTTCCCAAAACGCATATACCACTAAACACAATCATCTCCAGAGGGCAGGGAAATGGCCGTCAGGCTAATTAGCTCAAAGCAAGTGAAACCGTAGGGGAAAAAGAAGGATGGCATTTATGTTGGCTTGCACATTGCTGCTTGCTCTACGATTGCTTGCGTGTCTGTGGAAGCCATGCAGAGATGTTGCCGGCTTTGTGGACCAGAAGAGTGGGTCAGCTTCTTGTTTGATGGCATCGGGGCATCTCGGATCTGATGTTTGCAGCGGTGAAGCTCCCTTCTCCAGAAAGCTCAAGTGTTTGGCTTGTGTGGTTACCACTGTCTCAACTTCTTCCTAAGGTAGCAAGGTGAAAGAGTCTGATATTGGGTCAGAACACGAATATCCTAGGAGTTGTCTCAGCCTCCCAGAAAGAAAAGAAAACGAATTGTGGTGGAGATTTTACTACTACCATCGGTAGGAATAGTTAGATCACCAAAAATGCGCAGCACAGCAATTTGAAGTCTTAGACAGTTTGTGATGTTTAAACATCTTAAGCACTGTTGAGCATTTTCTCTACATTTCTTGATATGGCACTGCGGTTTTATTTAAGCAATCCCGAAAATCGTGGCCAGCTGCACCATCTGCCAGAGATGATGCAGGATGGGTGCCTCCAGCATGTCAGCGCTCAGATGTCATTTAAAAGGGAAATGCTTTCTGTACTGGGAAGAGGGCAGAGACAAAGAGCCCGGGCAGGCAGCAGGCTGTGCTAAGTGGAAAGAAGAATTGATACCTTTTCTAAGGCCTGACCTGAACATCTGAGTTCCTTCCCTTGGGGTTTCTCACCCCCAAATGTTCTTTTTTTTTGTTTTGTTTTGTGTGTGTGTATGTGTCTTTTTTTTTTTTTTTTTTTTTTTTTCTCAGCCCTCACAGATCCAAAAAGGCTACGAGAGATAAAGACTCATCTGATGTCGAACAGGTGGCTCATCCAGGTCATTGAGCGTGATGGTGGCTGTGAAAGCAAAGCGGGCGGCGAGTCCCACCTCGGTGCGAGGCGCGGGGGCACGCGGCGGGGGTGCGGTTGGCATTTAAAGGTCAGTCCCTCGCAGGTCCTCGGCGCGTTCCCGGCAGCAGGTGACCTCCGTGACTGCTCTCCCATCTCACACATCTGTCTCATAAAGAAGCCAGGCTGCACCTTTATGAAACTGTTTGCAGAAGAACGAGGCGTGATCACAACTAAGCTGAAGGGTGTCATATTCACTTTACCGCCGACATGAGGACCAGTGGTTGAATATTCGATTACATGTCAGTCACAGCACATTAGGCAATCTTCCAGTCTGCCAGCTTTGCCCTTCCCAGCTCCGAGCTACGTGTCATCAGGAAAGAAGTAGCACGGTGAAGGAAGGAGGTGACACTGGAGTCAGCTTGCTAAGGGAGCTTCGGTCCCCATCAAAAGTGTCCTTTCTTATCCTTGCGGTGGGTCTAGTGGGTCCCCCTTGCTATGGAGAGCGTAGGGTTGTTCATGCCTCCTGGCTGTGGATGCAAACAACTCACGGTGGGGTGCTGCTCACTTTCACCATGGGCTCTAAAGGTAAAAATGTGAGCAAAAGCAGCAAATGGTTTAGGGAAGAATTAGGGAACCGTCATTCCAGCACCATTACCAAAAATATTCTGCTCATTCCAATAAAGTGGCTATAAAACCATGTTGCTTTGACCGAGTGTTTTCTGGACTGTTTTGTTTGCAAATTACTTAGTGAAAATATGCTAGGAGTGGAAGTTAAGGGCTGTGGACAATTTCCCACTTTGCTACAGCCAGAAAAATCCCTTCTCAGCTCCAAGAAGGAAACTACTTTCCAAAATGTCAACTCATGCAGAAAGTCCCAGTTCAGCTGGAACAAGCCGCTCCATTTGTGCTCGGTGGTTTCTGGAATAATAAAAAGCCCTGTACGTCCGTGCTGGGAAGCACAAGCATGAAAGGATAATGTGGGTAGATAATACCCGTTGGCACCGGGGCCTTATTATGGGTTTTGTTAAGCATCCTCCACCTGTTAGCACCAGCCACGTGAGAAGTAAAGGGGTGGCGTTTCCATCTTGCATCTTCTGCTTACACAGTTGAGCTGCACCTCCTGTTTGGAGAGTTTCAAAGTGAATTTGAAATCAAAGGAGACAACGCTGCCATTACTAGGCAGGACATTCATAAGCAGAACTTTAGCTTTGTCTACTTTGATTTCAGATTCACTTTGAATGTTTTTCTGACAGGAGGTGCAGGCATCACAAGACTCGCCATAGCAGCATCACCATTAACTTTTCAAGTGACCGTTACTATTTAGCTAGAAAGACAATAAGATTGCAGTGGGTGTCAATGGAAATAACCTTTAAGATACTTCCAAAGCTTCAAATCTGTCCTCGGGGTCCAAAACTCCAAGAAATACTTAGAGGAAGAGACTGCCTGCAGAGCAAAGAGTACAGAGTGATGGATGAAACAATAAAAATTACACCTCTGGTAAAGCTGAAAGTGGGATGCTGCTGTTTGCAATGTGTTGTGCATATGATTGATGTCAGGGCGATGGCATCTGGACCCCGTCATATTACGGGTGCAGCATTAGACTCTCTGTGTGTCAGGGTGGCTGGTCCCATGGCTTGTGGGTCCAGTAAGGTGAATTTGGCCTGCCTGATGACTGGTGAAAGAATACCTCCACGAGGAGTTGTCTGCAGGGATTGAGGGCAGCTGTGGACAGTAGAGTGGGGTGGGAAGGGCAGGAGTCCATTTTGGTAGCACCTGGAAAAAATTACTGGTTTCCCCCTGTATCACCGACTCCTCCTTGACCACGTTTGAAAAGGGCATCTTCAGTGCCGACAGCAGTGTTGTTGCAGACAGAAGGACCTGGCTGAGAGCAGCCACTGAAGTGTGCCTTACTTTTAAAAAGAAAGATGTGTCTTGACAGCTTGCCAAATACCACATCTGCCTCTCTTTGCACCTCTGTGGGTGAAGCTGAAAAGCAAGGTGGTGAAGATGAGCGAACCTATCAATTAACCGTGTGAGAGCCACTCTCTCATCTTCTGTCCAACAGCTGGAGGTGATCTCTGGCCTGGAAGGACCTCCCTGAAACCCCATCTGCAACACCTAGTTGGAGAGGCACAGCTGTGAGCTCCCTGAGGTGGAGTGATGAGGCACCACCATCACCTCAGATGGGCTGTGAGGAGGGTAGGGAAGCATGCTGAGCACTGTTAGATATTTCCCCCCCCCCCCCCCCATTGTTATTTCTCTTTTCTATTTGAGTTTTTTTTCTTCTTTCCTGATGGATCTTTGTTGGGCAATGCTGATGAGAACAAGCAAGCCAAGACAGTCTGTGAATTGACTGTTTCTTCTGGTGTTGAAACTGTCCCCAGTTAACCAGGCAAGTCTATCTTGGTTTATCCATTTAGGCCTAAGGGTTTTGGGGTTGTATCTCTAGCACTGTATTTTTAATTGCTGCTCACAATTATATTAAATCATAACATGATGGTCTGCAGGTTTCTTGGTAGGAATATTTTGCCTGTGACACTGAGTCTATATTTTGCATGCAGTGCATCGGCATTATGTAAATTTTATGAACAACTTCTATTATCTTTGAAATCACAGACACAACAAACAGTTATAATTATAGTCTGAAGATGCTATAGTGTTTCAAATATGCCTACAGTAGTAGTATTACAATGAAAGCACGGTGTTTGCCTGCAGGTTTTGCTGTGTTCGATGACATCACAGTTATGCTGTATTCAAGATAAAACTTCTGTCCTTAAACAGAAACAGCTTGTGTGAAACCTCTTAGGTTTTCCTTCTCATTTCTTGTGATAGTCCCTGGACCACAATTAGTTGCGAATGGGAATAAGGTAGGGTAGTGCGTTTTTACAGGCTTTGGGTCTGGGTTTGCTACTGGTAGGTTGTAGTTCATTCGTGTTGTAGGATTTGGAAAATGAATGAATGAATGAATGTTATTTAAAACCCCCAAACGGGCATCTGGTACTTGTCGAGTTGTGATCTTCTGGTCCTGGGCTATTTGACAGTCCTGTGATTTGTGATAATGGGATTACTGAAAAAATTATCAACAAAGACGTGACATTGTAAGCATGCAAACCAAAGCTTTAATTTCTGGAGCACTTTTGAAGGTGAAATACTTAAGTGTGTTTCTTCAAGCATAGCCTTAGATGTTAATATACCTGAGCCAACTCTCGGGTGGTACAAACAACCACATCCCACGGGCCCAACTGTGGTGTTCACAAGCTGAAAACCTGTCCAGGCGCGTGTGCCTCCATCTTCTTTAAAACTGAATTTGTGCCTATTCATGGTTGTTCCTAAAGAGCGAAAAAAGGTTCTATCTTGCTTCAAAATTTTGTTTAAATTGCCCCAAAACACAAGGATCTTTGTCTGAATCACACTCACTAGATGCCTAGTAGCTTCCATTTCTAAAGATGGCCTTTGCAGCCCTAGACCTGAATTACTTGTTGCTCCTTGGGGATGCAGCAAAGTGGCCGTGGCCCTCTCTCCCACTTGTGAGCTGTAACATCGATGTTGGTTGGCAGCACTGAGGCAGTCCAAGGATGTCCTCAAGCCCATAGCCAGACATGTTTCTTATGAACACTAGGAACCACGGTAACATCTAAAAATAACCACAGTGGCCTGCAAAACTGGTTGAAGAATAAGGCAAGCATCTCCCAGCAAATATCTAATTACTATATTAAAAATATTTCTTTCATGTAAGACTTAGCTTAACTAACTCTGTAAATTGAATGTGGCATCTTTCTAACGCTTCTCTGAGTCTCTGTGATTGTTTTCATTATTGTTATGATTGTAACTGTTACTAGAATGAAATTATTTGCACATGGAACTAAATGATTATTTTCATTGCTATTCAGCCTCTGACTGCATCAGACCAGTACACTGCATCCACAAAATGCCCATCCTCTCCAAAGCTGCATCTTTCCCCGCTGTTTGGGAGTGGCTATGACGTGATGTTCCCATTGTTTTCTACATTCAGGAGGTATCAGGGCACATCAAGGAAAGCGGAAAATGGCAGATAAGAGGTCCTCTGCTCCTCACCCAACTGCTGCAGCGCCTTGCAGGGTGGAGCTGCTTTGGGGTTTTCTACTTTATGGTTGGGCACTTAACCACCGTACGTGCCTTGAGGCTGTCCTCACTTCAGCAGGCTCTTTCCCACATGTGGGCACCTGATCATCCTAAAAGCACATCCCTTCAAACTCTGTGAAACGCACCCAGCTCCGTACAGGCTCCGTGGCCGTTGGTGCTCTAAAAGTCACTGCCAGATTTCAATATCTCTTTCTTATTTGGCTTCTCTTTTATTTGCCTTTGGTAAACCTGGATAGCATAGAAATAGCCCACAGACGCCGGGGCAATGGCATAACCATTGGTGGTGGAGTGCTGACCAGTGGGGCCATAAAAGTCAGTGAAGTGCGTAAGCAGCGGAGCACATAATGACCGGCGAGTCTGCGGCAGTTCGTCTTTAACACATGGACAGATATGGTCCGGTGGTTAAAGTGTGCGTGTCAGAGCCAGGAGAACTAACTTTTGACTCTGGATTGGCCTCTGACTTGTGTGTGACCTTGCGACAGTCCCTTCCCTACTGGTGGCTTTGCTCTTTCCCTGTTTGGGAAGAAGGGGGAATAGAAGTGCCAGGTGTGGGGGGTTGCCATGTCCTGATTTATGAGTGGTCGTAAGGCTCGTGTCTGAGATCCTAATGGGAGACTCTTTAGAGAAGTGCCAGGAGTCAGGCAGGTGCTTGGTTGGAGTAAATCAGCATAGTTCAATTAAAATCAATAGATTTATCCCATCTGGAGTGATAAAGGCTTTCCCATCAGTTAAAGCACTGGTCCTTAGTATGTAAGAGGAGTTAGGGACGCTGCTCCTTCTCTCCCAGGAAAGGTTGTGCCCAAGAACATGCATTCACTAACAAAAGACGTTGGGTGATGGGATTTTTTACTAACAAGAAGGCTGTGTGGAGGTGAACCGTAGGGCGATTTTATTTAGGAAACATGGAAAATGAATTAGAAGCTCTCATGTTACCTTTGACTCTTTGGCAAGGACAAATTAAAATTGGCAACCCTCTGTCTAGCAATATAAAAGCGTTAACATCTGCATAGCTTCTGTTGGTAAATTTATGAAACAGATCGAGTAAAACTGATGTAAAAATGGAACAGGCTTTGGATGTCAGCAACTTTCAAAATAGACACTCTCTGGAACTGGTCTGCAGTTTGTGCTAGTTTAGTTAAACTCCTCTAGTTGACCTGATTCAAACCCGAACCTGGATGCTCTTGAATCAATTTAAGAAGTTTTTACCACCCATTTCCAGAGGGAAGACAAACTGATGTAAACCCAATTTTAAAATGTTCACAAAAAATATAAAGTGTTTTAAAAACATTTCAATTAAGAGAAAATTCACAGCTTCATTCAAGGAACTTTAGCTCAGGCCAGGCCTTCTTTTCCAAAATCCGTGCAGTAATATTACACAATAGACTGAGGTGCTGATTATGCCACAGATAATGTAGTTGTTAATGATCAAGTTAATGTTAAAAGCCATTACTGCTCATTGACATAATTCTCAGAACATTATACTGGAGAAGTGCACCTTTTGTGTAGCAACAAAATGACAAAATTGAAATGTTAAAAGTTGAGTGTCTGAATAATAGCCTGTGAAATCATTTAGACAAGATCATTGTTGTTGCCATTGTAAAAGAACCAGAGAGTGACAGAATGAGACAAAAAAAAAAAAAAAAAAAGGGGGGGGGGGGGGGGGGGGGAAGGAAAAAAAAAAAAGAAAGCAGGCACCAGAGTGTCTCTTTCCTGAAGGGAGATGTAAGGTAAAGAGGATTCCTGCTCCTCTGTTCTCTCTCTGCCTCTCCAATTTGGAGGGTCTTCATCTAACAACAGAGCACCCTCCTCTGGCAGCTCGCCAAAAATGAATGCCCGGCTGGAAGCCTTCGGGATGGGGAAGGGACCCCTCGTGTCACCCCAACACTGGGGTGGGAAGCTTTGCCTGGCGTGGAGGAAGGATTTTTTTTTTTTGACTGCTTGCCAGGAAAATCTAGGACAGTGGCCCTAGCGTTACGTAAAAAAGAAAAAAAAAAAAGTCGATCGTGCAGTGGTGGATGCTTTTGCTGTTTTGCCCGGAGAGGGGGGTCATCATCGGCGATCGCAGCTGCTTGTGTGCTCGGTGTGGTGGAAGGCGTGGGCTGGGACCCTTTACCTTAAACCTGGAGGATTTGCAGGTCTCTTTAGCAAACTCTCTGAGCCCCATGCCACCCATGGGCATCCCTTTGACTCTCTGGGCTTTAATAAAACCGAGAGAGAGCGCAGAATTGTGGTAATGGGCTAAGCAACAGACAGACTATTAAACGCCTGCAGTGGAGGGACGCTTTACTGAGCAATATACTGTACAACAAGCCTGTGTTAAAACATTGACCCACAACATTTGGTCCATAAAAATAGTCACATTCACAGGGACCCCTGGCAGTGATAGTTTTAATGTAGGTTCTGTGTCATGGTATAAAATAAATGACTTCCGACATTACAGTAAACGCTTAAAAGCTCCACTGAAAACCTTTCTGTGCAAACCAATGAGTATAGTACAACGACCTGCAAGCGATGGTGGCTTCGTACCTAAGCCACCCACAATGATCTGCTTTTGTGCAGAAACACCTTTCAGCCCAGAAACCAGTCCTTCCTCGGTCCTCCTTGCTATCTTTATGGAGCTGGGCAGATCATAGTGGAGAAGGTATTGAAGGATTATATTTTCATTCTGAATTTTCTGTGAATGTGGTTTTCTGCTCTTCTAAAGAGTAACCTGTTTCATAAAGGGGATTTTGAATTTGACTTGGTGCTGGGAGACACTAAACAAACCAACGTATTATATAAATATTATAGAATATAAATTTATTAAGTTTCTGTGTGTTATAGTAAGAGCTGTGCCTAATAAATTTGGAGGCAATGGGATTCAGTGTCTCCTTATGCAGTTTACCACTTTTTCTCCAGCACAAGCCTGTTCTGACCATTTTTTGTTTTCAGGTGGGGAGCTTGAAATACAAGAACACCCATCTCAAACCGAAGCACTTCTCCATCCAGGCTCCCAGCCCACCCTCCGGTCTTTACCATTTTCCTCTCTCTAATGCATTAACTTCCCTGGAGGGCTTTGATTCTTGTTCTCTTATGGTTCCTGTAAGCTCCCACAAAAGCATCCAGTGTATTCTCTGCCTCCAGTAACTGTCTTTCTCAGGATATCTGACTACAGGGTCTGCTGCTTTTGGCACCCTCTTCCTGTGACCCCAGCCACTATTGAATTAAATCTCTTCCATGGTTTAGCTGTGAATTGCAGCCTAAAGTCCATAACTAAACTGTGCATGATATTGGAATTCAGCAGGAGCTGGGGCCAGCGATTAGGAATGGTAGACCCTGCCACTTTATCTGTCATGACAGGATGGAAATTTTAGGGAAGGAAAATTACTGGCAGGTCACAGTTTGGAAGGAAGGTAGCACTAGTATAGGGCTTCTGTTTCTGCTGTGCTCGTTGCTGTAGTGTGAAGGATCATGCAATTCACTGGGAAAAGTTAGAGCCCCACAGAAGGGGTGAAACCTGCTTTCACTGACTCCTGCTGTGAAGATATGTATTGTCTTTATATTTTTTTTAAGGTGTGATCTTCCAGCCAAAAAAAGTAGTCAAGATTTTTCTTCTGTCTTTAGAAAAGATAAATCTGAACAAGGAACTGTTTCTTAAAACCAGCAAAACTTGTTACAGAGACAGATTTCTATGGCCAGAGGTTTGCACATAGATGGTGTTGCCTCTCAGGAACAGACTCGGTGCAGCTGAACTCGCCGTTCTACCCCTGAGGCCCCAGAGGAAGTCAGGGTCAAGGAGGAGTTTTCCTTGGTTGGTGAGGACTGGGTTAGGGATCAATGAAGCAAGCTGGACATACATAAATCCATGGGCCCTGATGGATGCACCCACGGGTGCTGAGGGACCTGGCGAAAGTCATTGCTAGACCACTCTCCATCGTCTTTGGTAAGTCGTGGGGAACAGGAGAGGTGCCTGAGGACTGGAGGAAAGCAAATGTCACTCCAGTCTTCAAAAAGGGCAAAAAGGAGGACCTAGGTACCTACAGACTGGTCAGCCTCACCTCCATCCCTGGAAAGGTGATGGAACAACTTATCCTTGGAGCTGTCTCTAGGCATATCTCTAAGAGGGTCATTAGCAGTCAACATGGTTTTACCAAGGGGAAGTCATGTTTGACCAACCTGATAGCCTCTTATGAAGACATAACCAGGTGGATAGATGATGGTAGTGCAGTGGATGTGTTTTATCTTGATTTCAGTAAAGCATTTGACACCGTCTCCCACAGCATCCTCTCAGTTAAACTGAGGAAGTGTGGTCTGGATGATCGGGTCGTGAGGTGGATTGTGAATTGGTTGAAGGAAAGAAGTCAGAGAGTTGTGGTGAATGGGACAGAGTCTAGTTGGAGGCCCGTATCTAGTGGAGTCCCTCAGGGGTCACTACTGGGACTAGTGCTATTCGATATATTCATCAATGACCTGGATGAGGGAACAGAGTGCACCCTCAGCAAGTTTGCTGATGACACAGAACTGGGAGGAGTGGCTGACGCACCAGCAGGCTGTGCTGTCATTCAGGGAGACCTGGACAGGCTGGAGAGCTGGGCGGAGAGAAATTTAATGAGATACAACAAGGGCAAGTGTAGAGTCTTGCATCTGGGAAAGAACAACCCCATGGACCAGTACAGGTTGGAGACTGAGCTGTTAGAGAGCAGCGTAGGGGAAAGGGACCTGGGGGTCCTGGTGGGCAGCAGGATGACCATGAGCCAGCAATGTGCCCTCATGGACAAGAAGGCCAATGGCATCCTGGGGTATATTAGAAAGAGCATGGTCAGTAGGTTGAGAGAGGTTCTCCCCCCCCTCTACTCTGCCCTGATGAGACCCCATCTAGAATAGTGTGTCCAGTTCTGGGCCCCTCAGTTCAAGAAGGACAGGGAACTGCTGGAAAGAGTCCAGCACAGAGCCACAAAAGTGATGAAGGGGGTGGAACATCTCCCTTATGATGAAAGGCTGAGGGAGCTGGGTCTCTTGAGCTTGGAGGAGACTGAGGGGTGACCTCATCAATGTTTATAAATACAGAAAGGGCGAGTGGCAGGAGGATGGAGCCGGGCTCTTCTTGGTGATGGCCAATGACAGGACAAGGGGTGCAAGCTGGAGCATAGGAAGTTCCACATTAACGTAAGGAAAAGCTTTTTCACTGTGGGGGTGACAGAGCCCTGGAACAGGCTGCCCAGAGAGGTGGTGGAGTCTCCTTCTCTGGAGACGTTCAAAACCCACCTGGACACGTTCCTGTGTGACCTACTCTAGGTGGTCCTGCTCTGGCAGGGGGGTTGGACTAGGTGATCTTTTGAGGTCCCTTCCAACTCCTAAAATTCTGTGATTCTGTGACTTTATAGAGAACAGATGGTGACCATGGGGTTGGATCTGGGACCCTAGTGCAGAGCTGGACCTGGTGTGGCCATGCAGGGCATAGGAGAGGTGGTCTGTAACGTGTTTGTGATGACTTGGTGGTGCGGGAGGGCTACCACGGACGTTCAATATAGCCCTTGGAGGTATTATTGTTGTGGTTATCTCCCCTTTGATGGAAAGGGAGAAATTTTGACACCTCTTCTGAGTGCAGAAATAAGAGGTTCAGTCTGCCCTAAGGACTGAAAACCACACTGTATCTGGCTAATTTTGCTAGCTCTACCTCATAAAACAGCTTGGATCCAAGAACACGAACCGTCCTGTCACTCTTAAATGAACAGTATTCAGAAAAAGTGAAATTATTGCTCCTGCCAGTTTTTCTGTTCTCGCCATTTCTTTCTTATCTAACTTTGAGCTAAGGCCAGCTGCTCTTCACCTAGGTATTTATTTCTCTTAGATTCTAATCAGTTGAGTAATACCTGCAACTCATCAAGTGGAGCTGGAAGTCGTAAGAGCCTGGCTGTCACCGAAGACCCTCGTTTCCCAGAGTGCACCCGTCTTGGTCTCATCTAGCTGCTGGATTAGAGAAGAGATGCAGCTGATCCTAGGCAGATCCAGCAGACTATAATTCGGAGAGATAAGGAGCATTGTAATGTTCAGGGGTCTATCCTAGAGAAATGCATGAATCCTGCTGATTTTTTTGCTCTGGCTCAGTTTTGAAAGGGCCTTAGACGATTTAGTTGTAACTACTTATCCCTCAACTAAGAAACTACCATAGTTTGGGTTAAAAAGTTGATTAGTGAAATCCAGGGGTGTAGGCAGAATTTAGGGGGTTTGTGAGTCTGATGGGTGCTGTCTCTTCCAGGAGCCTGCTTTTGAAGAGGGAGAAGTTGTAATGAAGTTATTAAAATATGATGTGAAGAGAGATGGGTTTCTGAAACACTGCCTGAGCTGTGGCAGTTCAAGGGAGGGAGCAGATGATGTTTTGAAGGGGACATGGTGAAGGAAATTAAAGAGGCTGAGAACTGTTGCACAGCTGTGCAGATGGGGAGAGGCAAGTGCAAGTAAGTCAATGCTGGAAAGCAAGCATAGGCAGATATTAAATAATTTGAATATACGTGCTGTGTCAAATCCCACACTGTTTTTTCGGTGCATGTATATACTTGGCTTGTCTATCTTAGAGCCTTCAAGGCCTGGGTAAGATACTAAAGAAAACCATTAACTGGATACTTTCCCGTGTCAGTTAGCATTTTCTTAAGATGTGTTTAGGTTGAAAATACGAGAAATCATCCTACCTGTGCACCCTGTTACCTAATTAATGCCCTGTCCTTTGTTGCTGCTAAAAGGCCAAAATGTTTCCTTCAAAGAGATGAGTTGGAAAGAACTGGAAGCTGCACAGAATATTTCAAGGAAATGAAATCCAGTCAAGAAAAATGAACTCTTCATCTTACACAAAAAAAAACAAACAAAAAAAAACAACCCACAACTTGATTAGTATCAGCTTTAACCAAAGAAATGTCCCTTCAGAGTGGAGGACCTGAGTCCCATGTGTCACCCTGAGAGAAATTTAGATCTGAACCCAGGATTTTGTAGAGAAAGTGCTGATACAGCTGCGGCACAGTGCAGCCTTATGAATGGGGTGTTGATAAGCGTTGTGAGCAGCCATCATATCGGAATTACAGTGCAAACCAGGCATGTGCACAGGTCACTGCTTTTTATGAACACATGTTCCCAGATCTTATGACAAATAGGAAAGTAGCCCATTTTGACCTTTGAAGCCTGTTGCAAAGTCATTGCTGAGCTATTATTTGAGTAGCTTGAGGTAGAATAATGTTCAACTCAGCTTCCTGGAGCTGCATTTGAAATGCAATTAATTGACTGCTGTTAGTTGTCAATTAACATTTATTATCAATTAGTTCATCAAATTGATTAGTTGGCAGGACCTTAAAGCCTAAATGCACTCCTTTCCATTATAAATATGTCTATAAGAGTAAAAGCTACTCACTAATTGATGTCAAACTGAAATTGCTTATGTTGGTCAAGAGACAGAGCACACTGTTTTTTAAATCCATATTAAATTAATTTTGCAGCAAATACATCAGTAGTACATTATTTTAAAACACTGTCTTTGGTGCACATGACTTTGTGTGCACATCTTTTAAAGCCATTAATGCACACAGGTATAATATAGGAATTGTTGGTAGCCTTTTTTCCTTCTTTGAAAAGTGATGCTGTTTCAGACAACCAGACTAATTCTTCATTAGTCTGCCCGCTAAAATGGCTTGTGGCGAAAAACATGGCATGAAAGCCGTTCAGTTTTAGCAGTTTTACTGCAACACTATTTACATTTCTCCTTTCCCCACTCTCTCCCCTCCTTAGGCCTGTCCAGAATTTGGGGGGCCATTCTCATGGAGCAGGCGCTAATCAGGATTATTCAGGAGCATCTCTTTGTGACCAAAACAGAACACGAAAAGGAATCACTATGTATTCCTCAAAAAAAGTAGTGATTGGAGTGTTATTTTCAGTACCTTATTCTTGCAGGCTAGTAAACATTTCCTGTGTTTGTGAGAACCTTATTAAAGAGACGAGAAAAGAGATATCTGAGTTAGCTTTGCAGTTTTAAATGCAATAGTTGTCTTGACTTATTTGCTCTTAATCCTAGGGCTAAGGAGCAGATAAAATCCTGAAAAGTATTCCTTTAACTTTTTGTATGAGCAAAATACCTGAGAGGGGTTATTCATTTTCATTGCCTTTGTGCAACGAGATTATTCCTGCATCCCCCAAAACTGTGACCTAAATATGGCTGAAAGACACAACATGTGACCTGCTTAGTGCTGCCTGTCATGGCCTGGAGCCACAGCAGGAACTCTATTAGTGGGAACAGCACAGATGCTACCAGATGGCCAACATATTGTCCAGAGATGACCCATGTATAATTGCAGAAAGTTCAATACATTCAGGTTTTGAATTTAATTGCATTGACCACCTTAGCTACTGCTGCAACACAATTTAATTTATTTAAGGTGGAAACTTACTTTCAGAAGGGAGGAAATATTTGTGCTTTTAATATCACGTTTGCATTTTTGCAAACTGTAGGAACCCAGGCTCTGTGCATGTTAACAGATGTTTACAGAGGTCAGGCTACCTGAATGCAGTTCAGGCAATTCAAGCAATAAGGGAACGATACAAGATTTTTTTTTTTCCCCATTCACTTCCTGCAGTTTATTTAGATCAAGTTCCATGGGACCAAATCTGGCAGTCTTGACTCAAGCAAATAGCCCACTGGAGACAGTAAAAATAAACAAAAGGACTCTTTTAAATATTTGAGCATGAGGGGTTTGCTTGAATAGTGACTGCATAACAAGCTGCTTAATTTTTATCTTTAAAAGATACATTTTAGTGAGACAGCGCAATTTACCTACTAAGACTTTAGGCTGGGAAAGTAAAACCTTGTATTCAGTTTCTCTCCAGCATACTACGGCTACACTGTCCTAGCACAGCCCTGGGGGTCTTACCGGGAGCCTCCTGGCTCAGACTTAGGGTCAGGACCTTCTGGAGCTGACCAGCCCTTTCCATGCAGCATAACACTTGGCTCTTTTCTCAGCCTCATGTGGTGCCTCTGTTACCTTGAGCTGTAATATATTAATTTTGAGTGGGTTTTATTTATTTTCTATTCCAGAAAGCCCTAACTCATCCTGAGGCTGGGTTGCCGTCTGATGGAATAGTGGGGTTTTTTGAGCGTGATGTCAACTATGCATATTGCACATCCATGAGAAATGACAGGAGATAGGAACTTGGCTTGTTCTTCAGGAGCAAAAAGTCCAGCTGTATGGGGAAATGAGCACACAGGCCCCCAAAAGAGGAAGTGCAAGGGCACATCGTACTGCAAGACATGAGGAGTGCTGGAAACTATGCTGAGGAGGGGAATCGCACGTGGGGCTGTGCTGTTTTGGAGTAGATTCTGGTACGAATGGCCTCGCCAACAGATTTCCTCTCAAATCCCTTCCATTTCTCTCTCTCCCCTATTCCCTCGCTTTACTATATTGGCTTTGTAGGCTGTAAGTTTTCATTGCAAGGTATTAAAATATGTGTGTATTTAACACTAAAGTAGAACAGCCTAGACTAGCTTTGTCTATCTAGGCCCTATCAAATCCCAAATATACCGCTAATTTTATTATAATTTTTCCTTGGAGTAAGCCATAGTCTGTTGAGTTACATGCATCATATTAAGCCATTTGTCAACTTCCAGTAAGAATATTCACAAAAGCGGTCAATCATGAACAGATAACTTAAAATCTAAGGGGTTTTTTGGTGTGTGTATGTAATATAAAGGGAAAAGTTGATGATGAGGGGTAGGCCCAAACCATAACATGTGGCTCTGCATCCAAATTGTCAAGGGATGTCAGCCTTTGGCCCAACGATGAAGAAGATCATTTCCCTTCATATGGTTACAGATCCAGTCTTTCCCTAAATTTAGTGCTCGAAGTCTTGAGTTGTGTTCGTCTCTCCGAATAATATAGCAGACTGATTTCCTTCATGTATAAGGAGGAAATCTTCTTACATACCAGCACCATCACAATAAAGAATTATGTTTTTAGGGACGCGGGTGTGGGTGAATCTTGCTCTTTTCTCTTTTTCTCTCCCACACTGTCTCTAATCAAATGTAATCACCGCAGCATGTGTTATTGATTTTGTAATTGCTTCTTGAATGGTTTGGGCCCCAAGACTGCTACACTTGTGAGGATCTCATTTGGGTTATATATATAAAGTAATAGATGATGTATCTTTTTATTAGGAAAGCCCTCTAATATCTCAGTTAAAGACTTGTCCCAGAAGGCCTAGTTGGTAACACTTTCAGCGTGACTAGACAGCAGCCTTTCACCAGTGCTTCCTTTGTACAGCTTATTTCAAATGCTTTTGTTGCTCAATGTACAGTGGTGAGACTGAAGGTATGGACACTGTCCGTGTAAAACCTGTGGTTACAACATTGGAGCTGGAGCATGTGGCTTGCTTTGATGCTTCACAAAGTGACTGATACTGTTCTTGTTCCCAAAACAGAGCAGTTTTTTCTGGGTACTAGCTGAGTATCACTTGATGTATGTCTCAAGACAGGCTGAAAATGCTCCTGTATATATGGGGTCAAACAGGGAAGTGAATAAAGGAAGGAGAGGCTGCCTGCTCATGGTATACATGATGTGCACACAGAATTGCCCTATGGAAAGGGAACCAGTTTCTTCTTGGATAGGGTGGAATTTAGGTTATCTTGTGTGACTTCTAGCATAACATCACTTTCACCAACCAGAAAATCCAGCTTGAGGTGTCAGTGAAGCTTGAAGTACAGCTGGGACTCAAACTCATGATATGTCTGAAGTCTTGGCGTCGGGTTTGAATGACAAAAGAGGGCTGGCATTGGTATATTTGGAATCCTGAAGAGAGGTGCTCCCTGTCTTGGGTGGTCTCTCCCCCCAGCATGATGGCTACTCTGCATCATTGTAGTCGCGTGAGATGGCTGATCTGATGGCTCACTATTGCCAGGAAAAGTTGGTCCTGCTGCCTTGCCTGCTTTCGCTGTGCATTCCCATGCTCTCTCCTGCATGAGGTCTGGTACTTGTCCAACCCCTTGGTGGTCTGGTTCAGCGTGTACAGCTGTGAGAAAAGCAGCTCAGCAAGGAGGGTTGGAAACATGCAGCTGTGACTAGGAGCTAGTAGCATAAGACCTCTACCAGGAGCAGTCTATGAGGGCTCAGCTGTCTTGGGAAGCCTCATGCTATTGATATCCCTGTGGTCTGAGCTCCCTCTTCTACAGTATTTCATGGGAAGACTTAAGGCATCCTTCTGGAGGTATGAATTAGCACAGAGCTCTGAACCTAAGAAGAGCTGTAGTGGTTCTCCTGCGCCGAGCACCTGGAACATCCTGGTTTTCTTTTCCTTAACATCTTTCTTTTAGCTCAGTGAGAGGGAGTGAAAAAACATTCACCTGGCTTTAGATGTCTAGATCAGAGCTAGTCAATTTGGGCTTCTTTTAAACCAACAGGGAGGAATAGATCCTCTAAAATGCATTTCATCTGGTGTGTTTTTGTATCTGCTTTAGGATGAGGTTAATCCCACATTAATGGAATCTCTTTTTCTAGCCCGAATGTGAGAAGACCATAGCTCAGATGTCTGCAAGATAGACATCTGCATTTGGTCACAGAAATCCCACCCGTAGAGCTGCTGCACTAATGTGACGAACCAAGATGAATGTCTTCAATTAATAACAACAATAATGATACAGACTCTATAATCTAAATATAGAGAATAATTTCAGATTTTTTTTCTCAGATGTGGGCCAGATCTTTCCTCAGTATTGGTCAGATTATTTTTGATTCAGTGGGGCCCATGGTGAGTAGCTGGTTGCAATGGTCAGGAGTAGTGGTGGTACCTCTTCTAGGCAAGCTCAACTAACATAGTCTTCCTGCAGGTACGGGCTGGTAAAAATAGGAGAGTTTTCCAAGGTGAGGGTTTGGGTTTGTTCTTTCAAACGGTATTTGAAAAGCAATACCTTTGTTGAAGATATCCTTTGTAAAAGCACAATGGCAGCAACTTTCTGGAACTACTCACGACCCTCAAAGTTACTCTTTATTAGTGTTTCTCATTCAGCTAAAGCTGTAGCAAACAAATGAAACTAATTACTCTTGAAGTTTGGTATTGCCTTCTTGAGCTTTATGAGCCTATTTTTCTGAAATTAGAAATTGCCTAACTATGTGGAATGTTTCCAGCAAAACTGCTTCCTACAGCCACAATTTTTACAGTCACATAAGTGCTTGGTAGGCTACCTTCGGGTAGGCAGCAGTGACATCCAGTGGCCAGCGACCTGATGACAGGTCTCCCAGAGTCATCTCACCTGGGACATCTCTCCCTTGGCTAATGTTGTCTGAGCCCATTGTGGTTTAATACACTTATTCCGCTCAGGTAGGTTGGTTTCTTTGTTTGTTTCGCCCCAAGACTCTAAACCCCTCAGGCAGATCTTCTCTGAAACTCCAACAGAGGCTATAGAAATCTACTGATAATAGAAAAGGAAATAAACTTTATATTTTTGTCTTCAATGTAAAGTATTAATACGGCTGCCCATAGACATGAATGTCTAAATAGGAATTGAAGAACAAGGTGTAGGTATTGATGTTGGAGAAGTCTGGCCTTCTTTTGGATTCTCTACAGACCATGGAGTACAAAAAGCCTATGAGCAATCGAGCATAGCGATATATTGTTTTAGTGTTAACTTATTTACTTTCAAGGCGATGGGTCTGATCCCAAGTGAGTCAGTTCGTTCCAGTCTAAGACTGAAGACTGTGGGGTTTTTTTTACTCCCAGGAGTAAACATTTTCATGATTAGATCCATAGTTGTCCACCTCTAGCTGCAGGAAAAACTTCTGGACTGGTGGTGCACGTTCAGATGACTCGTACCTCCTCCATGCTTATATAGTCCATGAGCCTTTCTAACACAGGGACACATGGTCCACCTTAATTTTAAATAGGTAGTCCTTTCAGTTATGTCAGCTACTTAAATTTATTTGCAGACAGTCAATTCATATTGATCATAACTCGACCTTACAATGACCTTGAGCATAGGTACTCTGTGACTGCTATAGATATTGTGATCAATACTGGAGAGCAATTGACTACACCTAGTTACTGATAAATGAAGTTTAAAAAAAACCAAGGTACACTATTTTCAGAAACAAAGATAACTGCTCATTTAGTCGACTGTTTGCAAAGGTTTAATATTGATACATGAAGTTGTAATGACATCCTTGGGCATTCTCAAATGGTAGAAAACAATAGGGTGCAGAGTCACTGTAGCACATTAAGGAGAAAGAATCATTAGTTCCCAACTTCAAACAAGAAATTTCATGATATTTATGACAACAACACTGAGAACAAATACACTTACTTAGCAGTACTCATTGGAGAAGGCATGTATCAAACTGTGCCTCTTTTCTTTATGTGTGAGCCAGGTCTAGTGAAATAAAACACTGTATTACTGTGCATGGAACAAAGCCTTTAGTACCACTTATTTTACTTTAGTGCCACTCGCCTTTGCACATTTGTGCCTGAATTAAATTGCACATCCCCAGGTATAACCAACTGTAATCATGAGGAAGAGATCACTTTGGTCTCAGCACATCTGCTACACGTTCGTACGCTTCCCCACGCTGCCTGAAGTTGAAAGGGAAGAGGCAAAGGATGTTTTCCCCACTATTCCTCTCGCTTTGCTCGGAGTCCTGCTGAGCAACGGGAGCTGAGTACCGGCAGCTGAGATGCAAGGAAATGAAAGTCCATTGACAAAATTGTAGCGGGCTGCAGGGGAGGGTGGCTTCATCCCCAAATCCACTGGTTTCTGTACAGGGAAAGTAGCTCCAGCACATGTCTGGGGCTGAGGTGTGATGCCTGAAGGATGCTCCAGGGACGTGGGAACAGCAGAGCTCACAAGGGTACAAGTGGTGCTCATCCCCTACCAGTGGCCCTGAGCTTGCTTTCTGTCAACGCCACTTGCAATACAACCTGGGTCCGACATTTGGCATGTATGTGCCAGGCTTTGTTGGGGGTTTTTTTGGTGGTTTTTTTTTGTTGTTTTTTAGAAGTAGATTTTTGCATCTGTGACATTCTTTACAAAAGACATTAATTAAATGGCAGGATGGTTAAAGCTACGCAAATCAGAAGCAGGAGGGAAAGCATTCTGCAGGCGCAGACCTCCCATAGATCTCCCTGCACTCTTCAGTGTTTTCCCCAGGCACTTGAATTTCTCTCCCCATCCCCAAAGTTAATCTCCCGATCATATTTCTTCATTCCCATACAGTAAGTGTGTTTTTTCTTTTTTTCTTTTTTTTTTTTCCCACACTTCCCCGTTTTCCACAGAGATGGTGTCCTTCTCCAGGCTCCCTCTGCATCTTACACTTCAGTCAAGCTATTTATTAATAAACCTGTGTTTTCAGTGTGTTGGTACATCAATAAAGTACAGAGTGGTTCAGTTAGTCAGCATTCTGGGAAATCCTTTGCTGTATTGAAGAACTGTAAATCTCCATTATTGCTTCCCATAGCACAAATAAAGAATAGCCTCTTACCTTCGCAGCATTCTCTTTGTTAATTTTTAAGGGTGAATGCATACATCTTCCCTAGCAAAGAGGATCAGTTTGTGCATAGCGCAGATACCAGGCATTGATTGGTTTGGGGGTTGTTTTGTGTTTGGTATAGCTTCAGCTGCTACCTGGAAATTCAGCAGCAGTGCAGGGAAGCCAGGGTGAGCGCAGCAGGGAGCGATATTGAAACATTCGGATGAAAATAATCATCAGGTCTTTAGGATTTTTTCCAAAGTGAACCTTAAACTGGAGGCTTTAGCGATTAGTCCATGACTGATTGAAGAGGTATGTCACCTGCTACTACATGGCAGCACATCCCATCGCGTTGCAATTGCCTGCCTGGAGTCATTATGGTGTATTACATCCTTTTGTTATCAAACTGTGTCATGTTGCATCACTGTCAGAAGCAGCCGGATGGAGACGTGGCTGACACGTTGCCTGTAACAGATGCAATGAGACATAGCATCCAAAGCACATACCTGCTTCTAGTCAAGGCTCGATTTGCTCAGAGTGTATTTTGACATATTTTCAGAGGGTTTGAAGGCCCAGGTAATCCCTTCTGTGTTTGCCAGCTCTCACTCAAGACACAAGTCTTTCTGTTGGACTAGGAAGAAATGCAAGCTTTAAATTACCACTGCTTATTGCAGTGTCATCAAACAGGTAGGAAAACCTGCTTAGTCTAGTTAGTGCAATAAATACATGAGATTTGGGACCATTACTTATTCTGGGAGTTATTTTTTTTTAAAAACCTAATCCCAAAAGCTTGAAGTAATAAAAAAGGCTTCTAGGTACTCTTTAAAACTTGTGTGAAAATGAAGAAACTCTGGTAAAAGTACTACAGGTGGTCTTCTGAACTACTGGAAACAATGAAAGATTTAAAATATTATTGCTTTTGTAGTATCACCTTGATACTACAAAAGCAATAATATTTTCCCATATTAATTAATCTTGAATTAAAGCAATTTTTTTTTTTTTGTATGAATTCATATGACATTCATGGCATGCCAAATTAATTCTTTATGATCAGAGCCACTGCAATCAATACTAAATGAATTCATAATGATGAGATACTTAAAATAAAGCATTACCACAAAAAACAATAAAATGCCATCATCAAAGCTGCAGCCTGCTAATAAAGCATTGCCCAGCAAGATGGTGCCAGCTATGACAGTCAGTGGTGATCCGATCCTTCATTTATTCTTTTGTTTGACCTCTTCCTCTCCCAGATCTTCTTGTTGGAATATTCTCTATGTGATACAATGAACTTCCTGGATTTCCTGATATTGGTGGGCAGTATTGCCCCACATTCTCGTTGGACTAGTTTCTCATATGTTTAGGTTTTCATCCTTTGGGGATCAGCAGTCAGTTATCCAAGAAAGCCTTATATCAGATCCAGTTAATAAAAAACCCCTTATACCAGCCTCGGGACTTTGTTGTGTTAGAGATATTTCAAATGTCATGAGAAAAACAAAAGTAGCAGTGGCTAGTGTATAAAGAGAGGTGTATGTTATATATTGAAAGAAATTTCTCCTTTAGGGAATGGGTTGTAGACAGTAAAGCATTCAGCTTTTTCATTTGTATGGCTGTGTTCTTAAGTCACGTTGCTGGGGATATAGATGAGGGTCTCACTAGAGCTGGGAATAGGAAATCTGTCCTGCCTGGCTTCACAGTGCTTCCCTCCCCAAACCTAGGCAATATATAAGAAGGTGAAAGGAGAGAGGGGAAACACAAGAGGGAAGAATGGTGTAGGGGAATGAAGGGCAGGACGATGGTTTGGAAAGTAATGGGATAAGTGCATGGTGTGGGTCGGTGGCAACTCAGGATTTAGGCTGCAGACAAAGGGGTGGCTGATGGCTGAGCATGGGGATGAAGAGACACTAGGGAGATACTATCCAGGAGAATGGCAGAAAGTAGGAAAGGAACCGGGGTCGATCTGTTCTTCCTTGTAACAAGCGATAGAACAAGGGGAAACGGCCTCAAGCTGCACCAGGGGAGGTTCAGGCTGGAGATTAGGAAGAATTTCTTTAGTGAAAGGGCTGTCAGGCGTTGGAACAGCTGCCCAGGGAGGTGGTGGAGTCACCATTCCTGGAGGTGTTTAAGAGACAGGTAGATGTTGTACTTAGGGACGTGGTTTAGAGGTGTTGGTAGAGCTAGAACAAAGGTTGGACTCAATGATCTTGAAGGTCTCTTCCAACCAAAACTATTCTATGAATCTATCCTATGACAAAACCAGGAGAGGCAGATGGACAAGACCTAAGGAAGGTAAAAAGCAGAGGTGGTGGATGATGGTAAAATTAGTGCTTCATAGGGTATACTAATTCCAGCTTTTTTGTTGTTGTTGTTTTGTGTTGTGGTGCTTTTTTTTCTTCTTATGAACTCATACTTTAATAACTAGTTCCTTAGAAATCTTCTGGAGGAAAAAATTTGGAAGCTAAAAGTACAAGTTAATCTAGTAGAGACAGCGACCCAGGAGCTCAGGTTCCTCTGCAGTTTGGCAGTGTGTGCTTCAAAACTTGTTTTGCTATGGGTGTACTTATCATGTGAGGAATAAATATTTTCAAAGCAGAGTCGGTACTGGGAAAGCCTCTCCAGAAGGTACATTACCTACCTGGAGCATTGGGCTGCGGCTCCTGGGCTGTCATGCCACCTCTGAAGTAAAAGGACTTACCTGTGCCGTACTGGTATAGCTGACAGCTAAATCTGCCATAATCTGCCTTAATTATACTCTTCAGTACAGGGCCTTTCTGGTGATTTGAGGGTGGGAGGTTCAGCAGGGAATAAAAGTCAACTGCTTTCCCTTCTAGTTGGACTAGGGGAGAATTAGCTGGATGACATTAAGAGAGTTTCTAAATATCTTTCCTGCCAATATTTGATTAGGGACTTTAATTTCATTAGACAAACTGATTTTTTCATTAGCCAAACTGATTTTTTCATGCATTGCTCTCTCCTTTTAATGTGTAAATTACATGGGATTTGACTCTCATTACAACATTGATATGGGTGCTGCCTTCAAACGGACACCGGCGCCAGCACCGCGCTTGCGGCCGGGTCTGCTGAGGAGAGTTGCTTTGTGTTTTGCTCTGGGAAGTGTTTTCTGTAAATACCCAGTTACACTGCATGGGCTGATGACACACGTGTGCCTCTGCACATAATCCAGCATCCTCTTGCATGCTCTTTCTTGGGAGAGTAAATTCCAGTAACTGACCCGGGTCTCCTGGTTGTGATATCCCCCAAAGTAGGACTGTTTCGTGTGAAGCATAGTTTGGGTAAAACCGTGGGATGAAGCTGATAGACACGGTTCAACAAGTATGTGCCTACCCTGAACCCAAGCGGTTTAGCCGCAGCGATTGCAGGGTAGCCTTTCCACATCCAAATCAAGACTGCCATAACTCATTATCTTTTGACAGTGTTCATTTTGTTTCATTTACATCTCAAGCCATGTGTGTGTCAGTTTTGCATGAATATTGTCACTCATCCTAATGAGGATGAAGGACACCATTTTATATCAGTTTTATGGAACAAATGAAGTATCTAAACAATAATATGGAAAGGTGTTTCAAAACGTATTTTTCCAGGGTCATCTGGGGTAAAATGAAGATGAAAAAGAGAAACAAGATGAAGTTTCCAAGTACTTCTGCAATTACAAATGAGTTATTTCATCTACAGTTCTAAAGTCTGGTGCAATGCATACATATGTGATCACAGTGCCTAAAGTTACTAGCTGCCTGGTGCTGTATACGGCTTGTAAAGCACCTGGGGATGTAACTGTGCTGTTATTAAACATAAGATACAAAAGTAAAATAAAAATCAAAATACTTTGACTCCAAAGTCACATCAGCTGAGGCTGAGATTACATTAAAACTCGTACATGAAGCTGCATCAGTACTTGTTTTACTGGCTTCTCAGAAAATACAGGTGCTGAAGGAAGTGAGCCCAGCAGTTATTGCCAGATAAAACTCTCTGCTTGGAGTGGGAGAGAACAGATTTGAAAAAAGTGTGTGGTGTTGTTGCATAGCTTTTTAAAGAGGAAAACATGAGCTTTTATTATCGAGGCGGTTATGGGAACACCCATCATTTTTATAGGCTTGTGTTTTGGTAAAGAAACGTGTTGACAGAATTTCTGAAATTGTTTTGAAAGTATTTTTATTAAAAAAAAATAGCTTATTTTGTACAATATTGAGTAGATCTGTTCTGAAGTAGGATAAACTTTGATATTTCAAATATTTTATTTTAAAAATTTCAAACCAGTTCTACGTTTGGCAAGACTGAACTGAGCATCTCAGCAGAGGTCTTGGTGATGCTGTCCTTTGGAAGAGCCAAGGAAAAGCAATGTCTTTTGCTTATTGAAGTGATCAACATTTTAGCGTTAGTAGTGTTGCAACATTGCATGGTTTAGCCAGATCGTAACATTCTGGTTGTCAGAACTGTTAAAAGTTGAATTCTAGATTGATTTCTTTGATGCACGGAAAAAAAAAAATCCATGTATGGAAATACTTCAGTTTAAAGTTTCCAAATGCTTGTGAGTCCTCAGGAAAACAAAATAAATTTTGTGCTGTAAGAAATGAGCAAAATCTCTTTATCAAGAGGTGCTTGCTGCAAACTGTCCTTTACATTTTTGCAGAGTTGCTACGTCAGACAAAGTATTTTCCCTCATATTATATAGTAGGTATGGGTTCATTTATACTAAATATAACATCATTATACAATAAGTTTTCTTGGAGTGCTTGGTACTGTACAAACCACAAAAATTTTTGCTCCAGTGACCTTGTAATATAAAACTGAGGGAGCAATCACATTGCATTATGTGCCAGTGTGGTGAAATTAGTTTTGCACTGCCTAGGCAAAAGGATCTCCCTTGTCATCCAAATTACAGGACTGGGGCCAATATGTATGCACTCTGCCTGTTTGTTTATGCCATATGAATGGTAATACTAGGAAATATTTTAAAGAGTTGATGTCCCTTTTCCCTCAGCATTTGTGGGTTTTGTTGTTGTTTTTTTTTTTAATATTTCTCTCCCGAGTAAAATGTGTCCGTTCAACAGAGTTGAAATGAGTTATGTTAATCTTCCAACATAAATATGAAACACTTTCAGTTGTTTTGCCATCATTATTCGTCCAGCTAAAAAGCAGAGATAGGTTTACAGACAGGTCTCATAATATCAAAAGTGTTTGTTGGGGTGAGGTACACAGGAAGAAACATGGATATTTGGCCAAGTATTAAGGATGAGCTTTAAACTTGTGGAATTTCTTCTTCATCGTCTTTTTCTTTAAATACAAGCTTATTTCTGATTTACGTATTTCAAAGCTCATGCAGCCAAAGGAGGGAGATTTTCTAGCAGTGGGGGGTGAGCCTATTAAAATTCATCATGATTCTTTTTACTGAAAGGAGTAAACAAGAATCAATTTTCTCTACTAAAGAAGTGGGCCGAGTTGGAGGTTCATCTAGGGCAGGTTGAACTCTTATAGAGAGTTAGCACAAGAAATGCGAGATACACAAAATTAGTGTGACGACTTCTTTCAGCCAGAGCCTGGGAGGGGTGTGTGGGATAACAGAGAGGATTTCATAGGTTTTACCTTCAAGAGATCAACAGCAGGACCTCAAAAAAAAGCATGGTTTTGTGTTTTCTAAGCAACTAGTTGGGCATTTATTTAATAAAATACACATTAAGTGGAGCAGGAAGCTGTTGCAAAGACTAGGTTGACCAGGATGGCCATGGAGGTACCTTGAGTGACTGATATTACCCCCTCCAAACAACATTTTCTGCTTACCCACTGGCTTGAGAGATGGTTATCATGGGTGATGGAAGTGTGGACAGGCCCTGCTTTCTGTCCCTGGGGAGGGCGTTGGGTTTCCCTGAGCACAGGGGATTAAGCCCTATGGGCCCCCTCCTCCTGTTTGAAGCATGTGATATCGATATTGATGGTTTCGGTAAAGCGAGGACTCTCAAACGCACGTATCGCACCAGGCTCCGTGGAGTCTACGCTCTGTGGAGATCTATAGGCAGAGATGGAGGGCAGCCAAGAACGGTTTCTGCTCGGGAGGGCAAGTGCTGTGCGATGTAATGGCTTAGATTGTTTTCAGGGCCTTCCTGTAGCTAATATTTGTTACATTTCCACAGAATATAAAAGTAGGCTTGCATTTCAGGCTAGCTTGGGCTTCTTTTAACCTCAGATCATCTGGGTTTCATAGGTACTGGTCATACCATAAGCTTAACTATTCCTTTTCTCACATGTTCCCTTTCAAATAGGGTCGAGGCAGATTTTTATTTTTAAACATTTGGAGTTTGTTTCATAAAGTTTGTCCAATCAAGACAGTATCCAAGCCATTTTGGTTTGTAGCCGTACATCCAGTATTACTACATTAGCTCTTAATAAAGAACTCATGCAAAAAACCAGATTCCCTTCACACTAACTACAGAAACATGTTACCGGAATGTGACCATGTAGCTGTGTGGAAAATGATATTACTTGCAGAAGATTTGTTGTCACATAACAGCCTGCTCATCTGCTGATTACTATCTTCTGTTTATTGTGCATCTTCCTTTGTGTAGTGACTGTGATACTTTCAAAATTGTTTAAAATCTCTGCAGTAAAACAAAATAATAATAAAAATAATTAAGAAAAAAAATCCTGAAATGCCTCTGCTTGGATCAAGCTAAATCCAAACTAAAAGCAAATTTATACATATGCTGTATATTAGGCTTAACCAGGGTAACGCCCCTTTCCTTTGGTTTTTGGAAAAGAGTCCCACATTGTCACATGTAAAGGGACATTTCAGCACTGATTTTCATTTTCATGAGATTAAAAGTGAAACATGTAACCACAAAGCTGGTTTATGTCATCCCCTGTTGGAGCCAGCAGTAATGCCAAAAATTAGATATTTGATAGGTTTGTGAGAGAAACAGATGCAGGAGGGATGCCATTCCCACAATTTTAAACTCCTTCTTATCTTTAAGCTAGAAAGAACATTCCAGATGAAGAAAATCTATCTTATTGGCTTTAGAAAATAGAGGAAGAAAGTTGCCAACAACAAAAAAAAAAAAAAAAAAAGAAAGAAAAAGAAAAGAATAAGAAGAGAAGTTAATTTAAAACCAATGTCAGTCTTGGGGAGTTGTAAACCATAATTGAGGGAGACTCTGTGTGTGTGTGTGTGTATACATGCATATATGTATGCATATGCACAAAATAAATAGGCTGAGATGGGTCTTTTCCCTTCCTTTTTGATCTGCTTAATGCAGCCTGTAGTCTTGCTTTGGCTTTTTTTTTTTTTTTAATACTTTTGAGGTGCAGAGAGATGAGGGACGATAAAAATTAAGGGAAGAATCTCCCCCAAACATACACCCAATAAAGTCAGCGAAAGCTAAAGCATCCAAAAAGTATTCTTTCGGCTTTTTGTTTTGGAAGCAGTTTGTATGTCCCTGTTCTTTTTATTTCATTCTGCCAGCTGTCTGCTAAACAAATCTAGCCAGGTGGGGCTTACAACCCATGACTAAAAAACCTACTAGTGCAGCTGTCCAGCTTGCCTGGAGGAAGAATTCTAACAAATGGCAGGAATGAAAAGATTGGTTTTGTTTTCAAGAAAGTAGCTATGGTACCTTCCTTGCTTCATTTTTTTTTTTTTTTTTTTGTTCTGCTCGCTTTACTTAACTCATGGCCTCCTAAGGTTTTACAGAGTAATGGAAAATCCACTTCCATGGCTTATCATTTAATGCGCTTTTTGGTATTGCTTGGGTTTCTTTTTTTTTTTTTTTTTTTTTTTTCTTCTTCCTCTGTAATGATTTTATTCTGTGTTAGACACATAGGGCAGCTTGGCTGCTTCGAGTGTTACTAAATGTAAAATAATCTGACACTTTCCCTACAAATCGCTGGTAAGCCATATAGTAGCTTAGCTGGATTTTTACATATTCAAGAGTTGAATATGTAACTAGTGAAGGGTGATGGTTGGTATTGTTTATCCACAAGCTGGGGACAGAACAGGCTTCTTTGCACTGCTTCATCAATCGACCTCAACTGTGATTTTCTAGTCAGCAAATGAGTGCTTCATTTTCTGTGTCTGTGTTGAGCTAAACAAGAGCTGTGCTAAAAATTACCAAACTGCCATCTGATCTATAGTTCCAGCAGTAGAAGATTAGCATGTGAGCCACTGAGCCACCTTCCCTCATAACTTCCAGAGAAAGGAACGTGTGAAAAGTGTTTGTCACCAACTTCCACTTAGGGAATTCAGTCAAAAATCTGAGTCGGTTTTTTGTTAAATAACAGCCAAAACAAAACAAAAAAAATAAAAATTGGCTTTTGGCCCAATCCTGCCTCCTTTGAAGCCAGTGACATCTTGTCCTGTTGACATCTTTGGTTCAGGTCCATGTTGATTGAGACTGATCTGATGGAGTGATTTGCTCAGTGAGGACTTGAGGGCTCTTGGCACTTCTCAGATATCGTTCTGGGGCTCGTGGGTTCCATTTTTAAAGGTGCACATGGCATTAACACCTCTTAGGGTCAGGGTGGTGCCTCACAGTAAAGCTGCAATACAGACTTTGGGTTTGGTCCAGAGCTAGTAAAGTATATGTAGGTGTGTGAACGGTGCCACTGAAGTCAGTGAAGATACTGTTTTGACCAATTATTGCTTGTCTAATGATAGTAAATCTCATAATGAGGTTAGTGAGTCCTTCTTTTTGATGGACACTCTACAGTCAAATGACTATGTGCGTTAAATAAAGCTTGTCTTTAGTTGCTGAACTACGAACATGTTAAATTCTTGTAGACCTGATTTCAGTGACTTATCTGTTTCCTTACTAGCATACCAACAGATCTGTACCCCCGAGCTGAACAAGCAAGGTGTGGAGGTTCATGCATGAACAGGGTCCTAAGACATGCAGGTACCAGGTCCAAACGTATTCGCCTCATTGCAAGATTAGAGCTTTGCTTTGGCAACCACCAAGATGCATATAATGCACCTTCAGTGCTTGTCATTTATCCCTCTCTGTTGTCATTATCTTCACCAGAAAAAGTGGATGCAAAAGGGATGCAATGATCGTTTCCACTCCTCTTTGTAGCACGTACACTTCTCTGTAGCCACCTAGCCGGTGTGTTCGGATAGCCTCCCCTTTCCACCCAGTTTGGGAGATTGAGACCTCGTCTTGTCTCTGCAAAGGCGATGGGGGAGTAATGCTCACTGCCTGGGCTGCACCAGTCAAAATGGCATCCAGCACGGGCAGGCGAAGCCAGATTGCTGTTGCAGGCGCCGTTATTTCCTTTTGTTGTATAACAAGGCATGAGTGATATTGGTTGGGGTGCTCACAAGCCAAGAGAAAAGAAGGCCAATTTTTCATGAGGAAATTGAAGTGCTGATGCAGAACTAACCCTCACGGTTTGTTGTTATTTAATGAAGAAGCACTGAGTGGGGGATTTTGGCAAAACTTGGTGTGTAAGCGTAACAATTGTAATGACATTATTTAAAACACAATGGAGTAACAAAGGCACTTAAACGCTACTATTAAGAACTGTGCTAAGATTCTTAAATAGCAATTGAAAGCAAAAAATATGGCCATGTTTTTCTCAAACCTATATAGAAAGATATTAATTTTACTCCTCCATTCCATTTTTCTAAACCTACAGTAGAATCTTAGAATGGCTTCAGAAAAATCACTGGAATTAGCTCCTTTGGATGATACCCTGCATTAGAGTCTCTGGACATAGTTATCAGCTTCAGCTCTTTACCTATTTTTCTTTGTTGTTAGGCAATGACAAATGTATATATTACATTAAAAACGCTTATGTTCATTTCCCGTCCCATTTATTTTTCCGAGAACAGTGTCAGATTCTGAAGTCCTGTACAATGTATAGGAGATATATATATGTCTCTGAAATAGCAGGATAATATTAGGAAAACTGAGACTTGAGAGTAATTCGCCACACATTATTTTACCTGGTGATGTAACAACTTCTTAATGTAAAGGATTTTCTGGACTTGCAATATTTTTAGAGAGTTCTGTTTTAAAAAAGAAGAAGAAAAACGTGGGGGGACCATAAATACTATGTTGTAGCTTTCCTTTAATTTTCCATACAATTTCAAATTTGAGCCTAAATGCTCTGCAAAACATGCAATTACTTGTATGCTGGAGGACCCCAAACCAGCTTAGCTTTGGGAGAGAGGTGTACCATCTTCATGCTAAACCCATCACCAAGTCATTTCCTGACTGCTATGAGGGCACCACTTTGCTTCTGCAGAGCATGGTTAGAGAACGGGAGACCCAAGAAAGCTCCAAAACACTGTGTGGGATTTTACCGGTCTAGTCAGTAAGCCATGGTGCCAAGGGTGTAATGCAATATTATAACCATCTGTTGTCAAAGGCCATTATCCCAGTGGCACCTGGACGCCACTCACCCTCCTCATCACGGCAGCAGCGTGCCACCATGGTATCTGGATGACTAGCAGGAGACGGAGCACAAGAGGGAGGTGGCAAAAGTACAAGTGATACAAAAAGGCTCTTGAATTATGGAGACCTTCCCCATTTCTACACTGTTTGCTGCTCAGTACAGAAAGGGTTTCCATTGTAGCCTCCATACAATTGAGGCTAGCAGAGCTGTTCCAAGGCTGTAAGCTCCCTGGGCTGCCTGAGATGGGTAACAGTTGGCCAACTCTCACAGTTTTAATGTAATATTCACCTTATTTGGTGACTGAAAGTTTCCCATGGTCACCACTATCAATTTTTTTTTTTAAATTTTACATTTATCCACAGGACTTATAATGTTGGGTTTTTTTTGTTTTTTTTTTTTTTGTTTTTTCAGTAGGATTGAAGTTGGTGGAGCCACAATTTTTCTTTGACTGCTATATGTAGAAATAGGAGGCTGATCCTTGTGGAGATGTCCTCCATCTGTCCTTTTCCCATTATTTGCAATGTGACAGAAGTGATTGTCCTTTCAGGAAAAAAAGCTGTTCCAATAGTTACTGAATAGAACAGAAATCATAGAAAAGAATATGGGATATAAAATTGAAATCAAGTTCGACAAGGAATTCTGGAGAAAAAATGTGGTAGAACTGGGAGCAAATAATATCCTGTGGACTGTGAGGAACAGGAGAGGAAAAATGTGATCCAAGACACTGAACAAGAGTGGAAGGACAAGTATTAAACATGAATGATAGGAAACTGGTGACAAGGTGGACCTGTGGCTGTGGGACAGAGAGGGGATCTACAACAGAAGGCCAGTGGGAATGGTAGCTCACAGCATCCCATGGGACAGCAGAAAGTAAATAGAGACTTGCCAGACTAACCAATAGGGATGAATTTTAGGCTTGAAATGAAAATGCACAGATCAGATTTATTAAAAGCTAGCAACTAATGGTTTTTCAAGTCATATATGATTTCATTTTCTAGAGGAGGGAAGAGGTTTAAAGGGTGAAACAGTTTCAAACACTGAATAGATCAATAAATATAGATACTTCAAATACTGGTAATGTCTTAAAGTCTGAGCATTTCTCCATCTGAAGAGCTTTTGACTTTAAGCTGGTAAATAACATGGATTCCAGCCACTCTGACCACTTCCTGTGGGGATAATCTGCAGGTCAATAAAGAGACAAATTTAGGGTCTACTTTTTATTATGCAGAATTAAAGATTAATCTTGACTCAATATTTGATGAGGCAGGAGTAAGCAAGGCCACAAACAAGCAATGTCACTCCTGTATTACAGGAGTACAACACTTACCAAGAGAGGAAATGGGGCTGGGAAGGCTTTTTTTCTTATTTCCCCATCTGCCTTCTCTCTGTTGCTGCCAATACCAACTTCGTTGTAGCCTACATGAACTTCTACAGGCCTTTTCTGTTCGCCTTGTTTGTGACTGCGAGAAATACTGAGAGAGAAGACCTGAAATGAAGAAGGAACTGACAAGCCACCGATCTTGCCAAATTGTATGAATATGAAGACTGAGATACCTGGGTTTAACGTTTTGGGTTTTTTTATATTCATATTAAAAGCAGTCAAAAAACCAAACCAAAACCAAAATAATTTTCTGTGGACCAGCAGCAGACAGGAAGAAGAGGTGTGGTGGCTAATCCCATTTAGGCCTGAGACAACCATTGGAGCAGTAGTGACAGAAGTAGAATAACCCAGTTTGCTGAATAAGTCACTGACAGCTGTGCATTTATGCACGGTTAGGAGAGACCAATGAAACCAAAGAGCTTGGATACACCAAACCCATCCAGAAGGAGAGTGACCTTACAAGCTGGAACAGGAAGAGCATTTGGGAAGTGAGATATAGTTGGGTGGGCTACTGAGGTTGAAGAAGTAGAGAAGACCATGCAGATGCAGATATATTGAGTCATCTAAAGGCAATGCAGCTGAGGAAGTTAAAATTTCCAGAACTATCAGATGGACAAAGCATATAAACTTCAGAGGAGACAGAGAGAAGGGAGCAGTCTGCAGAAAGGACTTAGAAGAGACAGAGTGTAGAAGGAAGGGGGAGTGATGAAAAACCAGAGACAAGAAAGAACAAAGGAGTGTCTCAGAAAGGGGTTAGATATGGTGAAAGATTCAAGAGAGGAGAGTCATGAGAAATTCAGTAGACAAAGATGCAGGGAAATGTCTATATCTGATGGAAAAAATCTCGTAACTAAAACATTAGGCTTAGATTCATTTAACCCCATTAAATGAGATATTAAATGGTTGTCACGTAGCGTACATTGAAGTGGTTGCATTTGTCATGTCTGCTCAGAAAATCTTGCTTGCCAAAACAGATTCCAGCCTTTTTTTCCTCCTTTTTCCAGTGCTGCTGAATTCCCTGGAAAAAGAGGTATTGTTATCTGTGATTAGGGAAGAGGCTATGCCTGTAGTCCTTGCAACAATTATCTGCTTTGACATCCCCGTGATGAATAAATTGTCCTTTTGATGGTTCTTATCAGTTGGGATTACTTTTGAAGGCCACTTTGAAACTCCAGCTATAGAGCATCAAGATGTTGCCCAGGGCAGGGTGCTGTGAGTACACAAAATCTGAGATGTTACATTCAAGTCTTTGCTTTCTTAAAGGTGTCACTTCAAGGTGATAATTGTGGTTTTTAAAAGGGGAATATTTCTGAAAACTAGTTATTTTAGAGATATTCTGTCACATCAGCTAACCTTAGCAAAGAGTAGTCTGCTGTCTCCAGGACAGCTTGAAAGGCTCTCTCATGAGTAGTCAGAATTTGTGTTCCTTGTCAAACACCAGAGCTGACACCTCCAAGACATGTGGGAAGATATATTTAATCATCTTCCTTTTCATTTCATCTTTGGTTCTTTTTTGGTATTTATAATCCTGAAACACTCACTTGAGAAGCTCTGACAGGTCTGGAACAAAATTAAGAAATTCTGCCTCTCCAATTCTCATTCTAACAAACACCTGTTAAAGGAAAATAAATCTAGCTATATGCCAATGTTCTCTGTTTCTCATGTTTAGTTTCAGGTAATCCAAGTAGCTCTTTTCTTCCACCTGCTTCCAGATCTCATCTTTCTGCATTTTAGCATTTCCCACATTTCCCATTCTAGAATCATCTCCTCCCTCTCTCCCCCCACATAAAAAATGAAAACAAGAAACTGTTGAGTAGAATTGAAATGTGGAAAAAAAAACCCCAAAAAACAAACCAACAACCAACCTGCTTTTATTCTCCTGTTGAAATACGTCCCATTTCCTAAAAGCTCTCTAGATTTCCTTTGGCATACAGGCTTTCAGGATTTCTTTTCCATTCAGTGTATTAACTCTTTTTTTTTTCACGTTATCATTGTTTTTACCAGCCTGTATAACACGCATTTCCCACTTTATGATGGCAGTAAATATAAATGCAGAAATTACACACTCAGATGAATTAAGAGAAATAAACCCTAGCAGGTCCTGAACCAGCCAGTAATCATTCCTACATATCGTCTATTATAGCCCCGTGTACCCACAGTACATTTCCACATCACACAGGTGGAAGTGTGAAGCTGAGGCTCATTTAACAGTATGAATTTTCCCAATGTATCACAATTACAGGAACACCTGTGCTTCATAACTTTCTGCTGATCCACTGTGAAAATTCACAGTGCGTTTAGTAACCGAACCATCAATACGCTTTGTCTCCTACAGCGTGTGGATTGGGATGGCTGTTTCAAAAAAAAAAAAAAAAAAACACAACACCAAAACCACCAGAAAATGTAGCTGATGCTTGTGTTGTGGGCTGTGCTCGCCCCCACCGTGGCAGACCTTTATCGTGGAAGATCTTCAGGCTGCCCTCACCGAAGCTTGGCAGACCCCAGTCTGGGAAATACAATACCTTTCTTATTTGCCTTCCTTTCACTGCCTGAGTAAGGCACCAAGACCAGTTTGTGTTCATGACTCATTGTTTTCTTGAATGTGTGTCAAATTCACATCATGTAAGTGAGACACCTTCAACAGACACTCCACACGACTCTGCTAGACTGTCCTGCAGAGCTACCCCAGCCCTGTGCCAAGGGATCGTCTTGGTCCATTCTTGGCATGGTTTGTGACCACTCAGTCTGCTTAGCTTGGCTTGGCTAATTTCTACCAGCCTGCCTAAGCTTCCTTGGTAAATGCGAAGAACTAATAAATGACAATGTGAGACAAGGCTATAATTTATCCGATCTAGCAAGTTACCATGGTGGTATAACAGTATTTGAGGCACTGCTTGAGTAGAAGGGGCTTTGGAGACAAGTTTTACATGGATCTCTACACAATATAATCCCAGCTGTTGTCCTAATTTCTGTTTTATTCTGTTATATAAAAGATTGTATTTTGCTCTGTGTGTAGCACTGTTGCCCATAAGGGAGTATGAAGCTTGGGAGGTAGGTTTCCACCATGACTATGACCCAGCACTGGAGGAAGGTGTCTTTAGTAATGCGAAGATGCTGCTGGATGGTTTGAACTGTTGTGGTGGCATGCAGGCAAACAGGTCATAACATGCAGGCAATGGCAGATATAATAAAGGTGGAAGCTGGCTATGATAGTTAAAATTGTAAATTGGGGAGGTGGAGGTGAAAAAGCTTTGCTCACTGCTTTGAGTTTAGGAGAATGGATGTGATTCCATTTAACTGATCTTTGCATCATCTGGGCAGTGCGGCCCAAAGTCCTTGCCCTTCAGTTACCACACCAAGGGGTTAGCTGAGGATGGCTGTGTCTTCTGTCTCACCTACACAGCCAGGTTTCCCGTCCTTGGAAAACAGGCTCTCTAGAGAAGGAAGAAGATAAATTCATATCTGGTTCTTGTCCCATGGTGGAGTTAGAATGTGCCTAGGAGACTAAAAAAGACTTGGACATGCTCTCAAGCCACCCAGTTTAAAGATAATCTAGATTAATCTCATCCGCTTTCAATGAGAATTGGGCTTTTGTGTGTTCTGTGATGTGCCATTCTTGAAAAGAAGACTTAGGTTTATGCATCACCAGAAAGTTTGTGATATTGGGTACAAAACCCCCTAAGAGTTACCACGTTTATATTTCCATGCTCTTTGTGTTATACGTCTACTTTTCTTGCTCTTTCTTCCAGATAGGTGCCAATGTCTTCGTTTAACCCATTGGCAAATTCCCATGATACACATGTTCCCATGAGCCAAACTTTCACCCTTTCCTTCCCTAGTCTCAGTGGGATTTCTATCACCATTGGGACTGTGGACTCCCGAGTCATTTTCCTGGATCCTTTCTAGATAGTCCATGTAGAGTTCTGTCCTTGAATGAACCTGGGGAGACAGGTACTCTTATTTTCATTCTCTGTAAGATAGAATAATACATATGCTCCGTCACAGGTGTGCAGAGAGGTCCGCAAGTTAATATGCTTTGAGGTCCTTGGATTAATGCTGTATAAGTGAAAAATAGTTGAAAGTCATTTTAGTGTCCCAGTGGGTCTGACATTCTTTTCTACTCCCAGAAAGCTTTGCTGTCTGCAAATCTCATGTTTCCAGAATTAGATTAGGAGTGTCAGATGTGCATTCTTGGGGCCTTCTGACCCAGATTAACCCTGGAGCACAAAAATTTGTTAGTGTAGTTGCAGTACCAGAACAAAAATATACCCAACCGTGGTCTACCCACTGAATATAGGAGGCTTTTACACAGCATGGTGAAGAGGGTGTGTTGAATGGATCTATAAGATAAATGCAGAGACACTGTGTGCTACAAAGATAGACGCTGTGGTCAGGGTCAGGAAAAAGAATTGGAATTCAGGGTAAATTCACTGATTTGAAGATCAGGGACATCTGTGGGGAAAAAAATACCTTTCTTATTATAATGGTACAAGGTGGTAATGGGAAACTCTAGTAAGGAGGAGATGTAGCAAATGTATAAAAGGTATTTTATGACATCACTGTCCACTTACTAAATTGTTAGTGGAAGAAGATGTGGAAGCCTGAAAAGAGGGTGAGGAGGTATTCTGTGTCTGAGCCACGATAACGTCTGCTGGGGCTAAAAGCCATGAAGAGATGTTTGTCCTTCTTCTTGTCTGTGCTTGGACCAGTGGTTACAGAGAAGCCAAGGCAGTGGTTGAAGGCAGATTGCAAAACCTGAAAGAAATATTTTCTGATGAGATGTTCAAGAGCAAATATAGTAAAAAATGTGTCTCATAGGTGTACTTGCTGTATTCTCACCATCTGGAAATAATAATATGCATCTTCAGAAGAGAGGTTTGGAGATAGGACATTTGTTGATTTCTTTCTTAGCAAGGGTGGAGTCATTTCTGAGATGGGACACTGTTTCACTGCTGTGAAATATCTGCTTCTGTAAATATGTTTACAGTGCTAAATCATCAGAACTGGATTTCCAGAAGAAATCACTGTTTTGATTTAACATTTGCAGTAAAATCCAGTTTATAAAGTCTTGTAGTTAAAGCTGCAGCTTAACACTCATTCAGGATGGTGAACAGTTGATTTCAGCACTGATTTAATTCGTGTCAAAGGAAGCTGAGCCCGAGCGCGATGTGGAAACTGGCTGCTGTTTGGACTGGTTGCTTGTTCATGAACGCATTCATGTTACTACATGTACAAAAAAAGAAGGAAAGAAAGCAAAACAGGAGAACACTTAACGTTCCTAAAGTAGTTTCCTCAAATTTCTCTGCAAACAATGTAAAATAACAACCTAATAATTTTGTATCTTAATCATGTTCAGTAAAGAAGTCCTTTAGATAATTGGCACTGCCTCTGTACTAGGCCAAACTTTCTTTTAAGTTACAAATACTCACAAAAGGTTTACATTATAAGGAGCTGCTTTGGAGATGTGCAGATTTAGTTTGTAAGTACAAAGTGAACATGCAAATTGCCTTATCTTGTGGGATTCACAAACAACCATCATTCAGATTGATTTAATACATAGCTTTTTATCTTTAAAAGTGTTAATTAGAAAATAGGGACAGTTCTCTGAACACTTAAGAGTAATAAATAGATCAAAACAGCATCCATGCTTCTGTGATGGAACTTCTGAAGACTTTATAAAGGGATTAATACAATTGTCAAAAAGACCACAGTATACATATTTAATAGTGCTACCAAGCTACAATTACATTTTTAGGACTCTATTTGCTAAGCTTTTAAACACTCATTATACAAAAAAAAAAAAAAAAAAAAAAAAAAAAGAGAGAGAGAGAGGAAAAAAGAGGAATTTTCAGAACTTTACCACATAACTCAGGTTTTCAATGCCAGCAAGCTCTGCCCCAGGTCCAGAGTGACACAGCTGTATTCAAGGCACCCTGGTTTTCATTTCGCATCAGAAGTTGTTCAACCCCGTGAGAAAAAAACCTTGTGTAGTTTGGTCCTCTGCTTTGCCTCTACGGCAGCAGCGTGCGCGGGGAGGCGCCCACGGTGCCTGCAAGGTGCTGCCCAACCTCTGCCTGGGTGCGCCTGCTGTGGGCAGCCTGCCTGGCTGCCGGGGCTCTTGATGCTGCTGCTGGATATCCTTGACCTCGTGTGTGAGTGAAAGCTCACTCTTTCTAAGTCTTGGAAATCTGTGTATATTTAGTCACATCAGTAGTGTTTATGTAACTGGTGTTTTCCTTTAATTCCAATAATAGGTTTGTTCTGTGTATTTAGGGATATTAGGGATATTCTAGATATCCCTATCGTTGCCCAGCAAGTTCACACTGACTGAGATCAAAACCATCAGCTATAATCAGTTGCAAGCTAGTTGTTCATCAACAAGTAAAATGGGGGGAAAAGCAACTTTTCAAACATACAATAAATAAATCAGATCTCCCATAAAAACAAGAGAAGCAGGGAAGGTCTTGAAACGGACTCAGGAGATGAATAGCGTGAGGGACTAGAGGAAAAATTAACTGCAGCACCTAAGGTCTTCTATTTCTGACAGTCTTGCCTAAAATATGGGCTTTGAGGGGCTTTCATGGATTCAGTGGGGCCAGTCTTTCACCCCATGAGAGAAGGACTGTATTCCTTTTCCTGCTGCGATTTCCAAGTCATACCTGTAAGCAGAATAAAAAGTGCATTACAGGAATGAGATTTAAAAAACCTCTTTGGTCTCTCTAGCCTAAGTAATGGCTCTGAATGTCCAGGATTTCTTTTTGCTGCTTAGTTCAATATATGCGCATGCAAGTAGCCATGAGCAGCGGTTTCACCAAATTGCTATTATTTGCACAAACCACATAATAATATGCTTATAAAAGCTACATGTTTATGTGGACAACTTCAGAGAACGGAAAGTCTGGTGAATAACTGGTTCTGTGATGCAGATGGAAGGAAAGTTTCTCCATCTTCTATTTGCCATTTTGCTGTCAGGGTGCAGGAGGGCACAAGCTGCAGGAGCTGAGTCCTGGGCTGATGAACCCAGCACTAGGGACTGCAAGGAAAAGGGCTCAGATTTTCCCTGAGCGATGATGAGAGGCGTGGAGCAAGCTGAGAAAAGAAGTCTACAGATATTTCCCTACCTTTCCTCAGCCCACTTCGTGTCAGATCTACATCCTTCTCTGCAGCCTATTTGGTAAAAGCTTGGCTTGGTTTAAATTAGAACTAATAAATTAATCCTTACTATGTGCTTACGTTACTACATTGCTTTGAAACTTGTGATATTCTAATGCCACCTGAAAAAAATAGATACAACCCTTTTATATTTTAATGCAAACGTCTAGATATGTGTAATTTGAAGGGAACCTGCAAATGTATGCTGAAAGCAATGAGGAGAACAGTGTATTTCCCAGATCTTAAAGGGTAACTGGCATTTTTCATAGAAAGCTGCACGTGTTTGAAGACTGTTGTTGCATTTAAAGCATTAAATATTTTATCAGGATAAAATATGCATTTAACTTCCATTGCTTGGGAAGTGGTAGAAACAGAAATGTTGGTTAGCAGTGCCTAGCTGTGCTTTGCATTTGCTCTGGAAAGGAAACTTCACAGCTCTCTGGGCTCCTGTTCCAGCACTGCATCACCCTCCTCATGACAAAGATTTTCCTAAATGTCCAATCTGAACCTCCCAAGTTACAATTTATGGCCAGTGCCCATTGTTCGGTTTGCTGCCTCTAGAGAGTAGTGTTTGCTCCATCATCTTTGGAAGCAGTGGTTTGAGCTCCTATTGGATTTTCCCCTAGTGTGCCCTTCAACATATGAAACGGGCCCAACTTCCCCAAGATCTCCTTGTTGTTCATGTTCTCCAGGCATCTGATGACCTTAATTGCCTCTTCTGGACCTTCTCTTATTTCTCTGTGTCCCTCTTGCCCTGGGGGCCCAACCTGGGCAACACATACCAGAGTGGCCTCAGCATCCTGAGCGGAGGGTGGTGATAACCTCCCTCTATCTGCTGCCATGCTGCTTGCCGTGTAGATCACAGTGTGGTCTGCCCACGGTCTCCTCCTACAAAGTGAGGAGGAAGGTGAGCAGGTAGAGTGGGATTTCTTCACTAACTGTGCCATTTTCCTGTGTCATTGTGGCCCTGGGGGACCCTGTAGTGGATGAGCACTGGTTGTGCTAGGTGCTGTACAAGCACATATGAAAAAGTCGGTTGCTGCTGTGAAGAGCTTAGTCTGCACATGTCACAGGAGGCAACAGATGGTACAGGCTGACGAGATAGTATGAGAAGAAACGAGACAATATTTATAAACATGATAGACAGCAGTCTCAGTACATGAGTAGCCAAGACATTGTCAAGGTTTTTTGCAGGCATCACAGGAGGGGTTTTGGAGCTGAGCAGAAAAGTGGTTTTGCAGCTGCTTGCAGGAAGATGCTCCCAGATATGAGAGAGAGTATGGACGTGCTCATGATAGAGCAGAATGTTCATTCAAATTTGAGCAATAAAGTATATTCATCAAGGTGGAGCTTGATAAAGTTCTGACTGGGATTAGAGGGCTGCTGGGGATGGCAGGAGCTTGGGTTTGATGACCTAACTAGTCTCTCCTGGTCCCATTTCAGAGTTTTTCAAGGGGCTTTTTCTGGGTGTTTTTAAGATGTGGAGAAAAAGGGGCAGGAGAGAGAAAGCATCATGGGGCAGTAAGTCCTTATTCAGCATCAGCCACAGGCCCCCATTGTGCGGTGTGTTTACACACGCCCTGGGTTTTCTCACCCTACTGCAGCAGGGTCCAGTCCGTCTGGGCAGAGTCATTATCGCAATCCCCATCTCGTCAATCGAATAGCATAGCCATGTAAAAATGCAATGTCTGTTGTTCAATGCTGTATGTGGTTGTGTTAAATGGGGTGGAGTAACTTGTGAAAACCTGCGTCCTAATTCTGATGTAAATGTGGGTGTGAATTGGGTATTATGTAGCTCTGGCTTTGGAGCTTTCTGTTTATTTCAAAGTCATAATAGCCCCAGTAATGGTCAAAGAGCTGTTTGGTTTGGATGTAAAATATATATTACATAAACTAGTTTTGTAGTCATCAGTATACTTAACTTTTTTCAACTGTTGTGTCTGGAGTTCATTTTCTTGAGCTTTCTTTATCTCAGCTCCTGATCGTTACTTTCTCTGCCAAACTGGAGCCTTGCTTTCTTTCAGATTTGTTGTCTTCATTCATTCTGCTGAAATAGAAGTAAGGTTTCTACCCTAACCATTCATTATTTTTTTTTCTTGGGGAAAGAAAAATGGGAAAATGCAGATAATAGCAGATAGAGGGGGGGCAGGGGGAAGGGTCTTTTCCAGGTATGAGTTAGTTTTCCTGACTTGGCATGTTAAGTTTCTGTCACATCAGTACAGAATAATGAGACCTGAGATGATGCAGCAGAAGCTGAAACCGACCCACGAAAACAGAAATGCTAGCATATAGTAGAGAACTTGCTATCTGCACATTCATAACGTTAACCTCTGTAGCACAAATTCCAGCTTACATGAGGTCTGTTTTTCATAAGATGAATCAATTCCATCCCACTTCTAAGGGCAGAAGTTGCTTGTTCGTATTACTAGTCAACAACTCAACACCATTTTTACTAACACTGCAGAAAGAGAGAAACCTAGCACATTTTAATGAAAAGCGAACAATTGTTTGGAAATTTGATAATGTGCTGTAATACATTAGCTGAAGAGTGGGCAGAAGCTGCCTTAAGAGAATTGACCTTTACATGCAATACCTTTTGAGAGATAGGGAGGAAGAAATACATCACTAAATAGAACAAGAAACAGCACAGAAAAAGGTGGGACAGGAATTTTGACAAGAAGACAAGATTAAATTATTTTTGGAAAGATTTCAGATGAGGAACACCTACCCTGGAAGCATTTTATAACCAGAACATTAAGCAGTTCTCCCATGATGGCTACTTCATATCACAGTGTTTTATTGCTTTGCATTTGTCTGAGTATCAGAATAACAGTAATGTTTCACAATTACATAATGTTTTTTCACTTTTGACCTCACAATAAATAAAAGGTGGGTGAATATTACAGGACTTTCTGCCGACTTCAGAGGGTCTCGAGTTTCCTATCACTCCTTTTCACAGATCTCCTTTATTCCTTTGCCCTTGTCTTCAGATGCTTTGCCCACCCTTAAAACAGTCAGAACAGATGACAGTTAGCAAAGACTGGTGAATAACACTAAGTGATAGCTCAATTCGTCAATAAACCTTTTTAAGGTCCTTTGTCACCCAGGAAACCAAACTGGACACTGGACAGTAGGTACTCAGGTCATTTCAGAACAGGAGGGTTTTAAAATTGATGTAACTGCAGAAATGAGATACACAATCATCACCCATGCCTTGTTAACTTTTATATTTAATGCAGTATATTTTATAGCATTCTCTTATTTTTGCTTCCCAGCTTATCACATGTTCTTGTGATAGAAACACATTTCCTGCGTTGTTGCCACGGCTGGGGGAAGCTGATGGTGGTGATGGTCAGGTTGTTTGCACTAGGAACGGAGCGGTATGATTGACCTTGGCTTGAACTTCCTTCCCTAACGTCATGTGTGGGGTCTTGCCCCTGCACTGTTGTACCCAGAAGTGGACCAGAGGGAGAGGGCTCATGGGGACCCGTTGAGTCACAACTCAAGAGCTGATAGATGAGATGCGATCACAAGTAGTTCCACAAACATGCTGGAGTAGCAGCATAGCTCTCTGCTCATTCTTAAATCCACTGGGAATTTGAAGATGCAACTGGGATGTTGCCTTGGTTAAGGGTTTAGCAATATGTGGTTGGAAAAGTCAACGTTCAGCCAAGCATTTCAATCACACAGACAAGAAACAAATAGTTGGGAACGTTAATATCCACTTTATTGTTACAAGCTTTCAGAGTTACTATCAAGAATGATAAATATGCCATTTCACCCTACAAACTGCCAAGCCACCCTTTTTTGCAAGATGATGAAGACAGCCCTTTTTCATACCTAGATATACCACTAGCAGGGTCTGCAGCTTGACGCTTTTAAGGGAAGTGAAGTTTCCAACTTATAATCCTCCTGCAAACCTCTGCAGCAAATTCCAGGGTTACAGAATTGCAGAATTCACAAGGGCCCACACAGTTTTAGGTCACTTAGTTCAGGAAGCATTTGAATTTCCACTGAGGGTGGATAGCCATATATAGTTACATTTCATGATGCTTCAGTGTCTGATTTTTGATGCTGTGAGTTCTTCCTGCGCTGGTGAATATGACATTTTTGGGTCCATTCAAACCTGAAACTCAGGGAATGTGAACTCAACAGCTAAAGAAATCATCTGTGCAATTCTCCCTGAAGTGAAACTGTGGCTGAGCGCCCGTGGCCAAAACAGCCTTCTCCTTCCAGTTCATCAAGGACAACCTGTCCTAGCGCCATGCCAACATTTCTTGCTTTCCATCACATCTCTTGGGTAAGCCCCATAAGCAGTGACCTTGTGACTAAATGCCTGCCAGATCTTCTTTCTGGCAAAAACAGCTGCTACTCTTGGCACATTTAAATGCCTGTTCAAATTTTAGGAACTCCTCTCTGAGGTGTTCATTTTATTTTCCCTTAACAGTGGAGAAGCATTTCTCTAATAAGATGAAAGACTATGGCATTACGAAATATAGCTGGAGACATTGGTGGGAATTAGCTGCTTTTGCTGCATGTCATTCTGCATGTCTTCCTGATCTGTGATATTTTCTTTTAAAATATAAATGTCGTCTTTCATGTCACCAGGAATTAATTCATTACAGTTAAAAATGCAACTGGAAATTAGAGTCAATATATCTGTAAAGCTCTGCATTTACACTAGTCTTTTGGATACCAGCTTATGTCTACGAGGTCTGGAAGTATCAAGGGCCAAATCTTAAGATATGTATTTAGACTACTTAATATTGTACATGGAAAATTAGTGGGATTTTCAAAAGGGTAAATGCATGTGTAATATTCTGGACTGATGTAAGTGTGATTCTCACCTTAGAGGTGTTTTAAAGTATTTTATGGGTTTTTTGGATAGTTCGCAATACCAGGCAAAGCTTGTTAGCCCCTGCCCAGAACAGACTGTTTGGATTTATCTTGTTTGTTTTCTGGCAATGACAGATTTGAAAACCACACTTGGTGCCTTTCTGGCACCTAAATGTACTGAAAAATACGGTCCTAGTTTCTTAAAGTTTTGTTTTAGAATTGGCATCAAGTCACTTTTATAACAGACACTTTCGAATGTATGAGAGCACACCTCTGACCCCTGCCCTGCACCTGGCTGTCTGGGGTTTGGGAGTGACCAAAAGATCACCAACCCATTTCTGTGGCACAGGATCAGTGGGCAGCCAACACCAGGATGTTTACAGCATGAGTTATGGTAAAGCATCCCTGGGCGGGCAGGTTGGGGTTTAAAGGGGTGAATCTTCCACGTCCAGATATGGGGGCTTGCAGGTGACAAGGTTTTATCCATGTATCACCATAGAGATTCTCTATACAGAGTATGATATATGATGCATGGACCACTTTTTTCTTACATCTGCAGATGTAAAAGTTGGATTTATCTTTCTGGAACCCAGTTTATACGATGCATAACTGATTGAAATTAACCCTCTGGCAAACCAGCGGTTTTGTAGGCTGTACATTTTTTTGCCTTGTTTCTAGGTGGGTGTTTAAAGGATAGAGACAGTATTTGAGGAACGCTATGACTTTGGTGCAGGCCAGCAGTTGACATGCTTTTGGTATTAATATTATTTAACATAATGTAATTGCATTAATGCTGGCTAAGTGTATTCCTGTTGAAAACTTGTATTGATTGTTAATAGTAAAGCTGCAGCCTTTTAACACCAACTGTTGATTCATTGTCGGTGGAAGCTAGGAGTCTTAAGGGCAAGGATAATTTATACTTGCCAAAGCACTTCGAGAAAATTCCAAGTACACCGAAATTTGCACATTCAGAAATACAGAAGGTAATTAGGGATAGGCTAAATATTTGACCATTTCTCTGTTTTAAATCACAAACTTGGAATGAACTGGCTGGCTCAAGATTTTCTGATTGGAAGCAAATTACAAAAAGAAACGCAGTCCGCCTCAAGTCACGATAAAGTATTTTACAGTCTCATAACATTTCAAGTTTGAGGATGAAAAAAACTCGAACCCAAACACAAAAAAACCCCTAACCATAAGTCTCATACTGGTTCACAACCTCGCAAAAGGTTCCCCAGCTGTGTTTCTAGGTCAATAAAGGGAAAGTTGCTTATGAAGAAGTCCTACCAAATTTAGCAGAATTAAACCTATAGGATTCTATCGATATTAATGAGGTTTACTTACTCCAAAATTACGCAGGGATCTCACAGTATAAAAGTTCACTGAGCTCACTCTCTGCAGTTGTGCACCAGCAAAACAGCTCCTGTAGGAGCTCTGAAACAGGGATACAGTTCTCTGCTAAAACCCATGGGATAAGGAGAAAGCATGGAGAAAGGCTGTATTTGTTAATTTAACAGTTTTTTTTTTCAATAAGAGCTTATAAAAATAAATAGTAGACTATGCATATCATGTCAGAGCATAAAAATTGGGACGAGAAAGTTTATTTAAGAACAAATACCCAACCTTTTAACTTTTTTTTTTTTTTTTTTTGCATACTTGAATGTTTGAACGGTTTGTAGAACAAAAACCTAAATATTCACCCAGATACTTCAGCACTTGAGTAGCTCTATGTACCTGTGTTACCTCACTGAAATAGTTTGAAAGTGCAGTTTATCAATGCCCTGACTTGGATCCTGCAGTCTGTGAGATTTTCCAGTAAAAACAGAGTGGCTGAAAAAAATAAAATTGCTGTAATGCCACTGTGCTGCATGCTATGGTGCTGTTGTTTCCCTCACCCTTATCTGGCTTTATTCTGGATGACCACTGTAAAAGTCACCTTTGAATGTGTAGAATAATGGTGTATTTTTTTTTTTGTTTGTTCTGGTTTCATTAATTTGTGGATTAGCTGAGGAGAAGAAGCAATTGCACTCGTACCCCCTTCAAGTGACATTTGGTTCCTTCTATTTTTCTTCATTTCCCTAATATTTGCTGTTCTTTATACATTCCTTCTCTTGCCTTTTCTTTTCTCATTTCTCAGCCTCCTCTTCTCTCCCAGGACTGCATTTTGACACCCTTAAGCAGTGAATTGGTCTTTGCTTACTGTAGTACTCACATCAATCTTGTGGTTGTGGCTCTGGCCCTTATTCCTCATTCCATAATAGTTTCCCTTCCTCCCCCACCTCTTCTCTTTTATCTGTCTTTTAGGAGAATAATGTCTTTCAAAACTTTAGTGAGTGGGAATAGCAGTGTCTGTGAATATTTATTTGCTGTATAAATACTCCAAAGCTTTTTCTTCATAGTGGCCACCCACGTTGCTCCACGTTCTCAGAACATCTTATGTTATTTTTCTGTGCAATGAAACCTCACGTGCTTTGCTAATTTTGTTGAGTAAAGATACGCTCTCGTTGCTGACATTTTCATCTGCATTTGGTCAAAATGGAAAAGAAAAAGCAAGTGCCACCTAAAAGCAGAAGGAGAGAGCTTCACTCCTCCAGCAGCGCACTCTAATTTCTCTTGCCCAAATCGTGCAAATCCTGTGCAACCTCTGTGTTGGCTACTCTTTGTGTAAGGATGCACAATGTTTATTCCCCATACCAACTCTGGGCTGCCATGTACTTTGAGTGAACGTTTGAACGTTTGAGAGGTCCTTCTGAGAGGATTTCCAGGAGGCAACCTTGCTGATGGACTGCTCTTCCCACTCCGGGACATGGCTTTTTAGCTTTCCGCTGTGTAGTTTTGGTCTTTCCATGTGGTGTAAATGGTTTAAAGTGAGACTGAGAAATCTGCCAGTAATTTTATCTTCCTTGGCCCTACTCCGCAGACGTGCACAGGCACAAATTCCTCTTTAAGCACGTGAGGATTGGTAAATTCAATGGGACTGTTCATATGCTTAAAATTAAGCTCTCTATACTTAAGGGCTACACTGATGCCTTACGTCTGGCTTTCAGCCAGCATCCTGAATATTGTTCATTGATCCTATCGCTGGAACCGAGCCACAGAAATGGTTCCAGTTGATTTTAATGGATTTCCTACAAAGATACTGGGAAAGCCATTCAAAATAACATTCAGTCATTTGACACTTCGGTGTCTGCTTTGCACTAATGAACTCCTACGTTTAATTTCGACTCGTTAGGACACAGTGCCTCCTGAAACTTGAAGTTTAATAGAGATGAAGCGATTTTATTGGTGTAACCGTGAGCAGGAAGTTATCACCAATCTCATCTTCTTCAAGCATAACTTACAAGGTCTTTCTAATCTGATCAGATTTCTCGAACACAGTATGTTGATGACTTGCTTCAAGTCATTCACGTGGAGATATTATACCTACTACATATGATAAAACAATATAAGGCAGATCAACTGCTTATAATCTAATTAGTTTGGTCTTTTCATTTACAGTTATGCCCTGAGTACAGCTGTGCAAAATTCACATAATTTGTTTCACAGAATTTTACACATTTTTCTTTTTGTTTTGTTTAGCTTTATAACTCCAAGATTTCAGCTTTATTTGCAGCTCCAGTGAAATTGCTAGTCCTGCCTCCAAAGCATGTGAAATCAGATATATTTTTTTTCTAAGTCTGAACTGTTTTCAGGGAGTAAACGAATCAACATAAAGTCAGAACTCAAAGTAAATTCTTTGCTACAAGTTTTCATGGTAAAAATGCCAAGTGGTTCCAGTTTCACTGCAGATGTTACAGGTACTTTCAATTATGAATGGATCTGATTCAAAACTGGGATCAGAGCTTTTCATGAACTCTCATGAGTTCAGTAATACCAGGACATTATAGATTAACAGACCTTTCTTGATTCCTGTGATCAGTTCATCTGTGGCACATCAGAATAAAATTAGGTTATCTCTTTTTTTCCCCTTTGGATTTAGGGATTTGAAAATAATAAAAAAATATTAATATATAATTTGTAATTCTTTTTACTTGCATAGGCCTTAGTGCAAAATCCTATCAATGCATGACCATGTCTTCAGCTTGAAATATGCAGGGTACCTGTGAGGGCCTCCAAGAAAGACACTCAGCTTTCTGCTGTGAACATCCCTGGGAAAACACTTTGGATAAATTAAAAAACACCTATTACAAAGATATTCCTTCATGAAGGACTCCAAACGCACAAACCCTTCTCAGCTACTTTTGAGTTTCCACAGGCAAGTGGTCCAGAAGAGAGAAGTACCAAATTCTCTCTGTTTGCACATAAGACCGTGTTGAAGTGCACTCCTGAATCGTTTCCATCATGAGCTAAATCTAATTTACTTCAGTTGATTTGTTTAGTTCTTACATTGATAGAAATAGAAAATATTATTAATTCTTAGTAAATCTCTCTATATGTAAATGAACGACTGGAAGATAAAGCCTGAATTTCTTTCTAGAGTACATGAAGGATGCATTTGTTGGTCATGTTTTCATACATCTTTGGCAGGGAACACTTTGGCTAAATTTAAAGGGTAATAAGCGGGTTGTAGCAGAATAAATTGTTTTACTTAGATTTCAGATCTAAAAGTGGGTGTTTTACAATCCATGTATTTATACCTGATGCTTGAATAACATAGCTTGTATTACTTTTACCCTTCCTTGAAGGGAATGCTTTGAAAATAATATGTTGGCAAATAGTTTCTTTATTTTTTTTCCCCTTCCTTTTTACCTTGTACTCCCTGTACTCTCTAGCTGCTTAGTATGTAACAAGTAGAGTTAGAGCATTGCTAAGAATTGCATAAACAATGTCTATTGCTTTTGGTTTGATTTCTTAGGAAAGTGGGAACTAATTTTTAAAATAGATATTACGGTCAGGGGATGTGTTTTATTGGATGACACCAATATTAAGATATAGAGATTTGAGACTCCCAAATTACAATGCTTACACTATTTTTTTTAGATGTATTGGTGCTGGTGGTAGATTGTATTAACAGTGTCAATATCATTTATTTAAGATTTGTCAAACGTTTGCTGTAGCTGTTAACATCAGAATAGGGATGTGTAAATTTTATTTACATTAACAATACATTCAACCTAGTTGTTATTGCAACGTATTGATTTGGTTTCTGGAGCTTACTTGGATTGCTGGAACGACTCTGCTTTTTTTTTTTTTTTTTTTTTTCCATGGCCTTAGCTGTGTTCACGGTTTTATGGTGACTCTTAATCCAACAGTGGGCTGAACAAGTATCCACTTCTTCATTTATTCAAGTTTTATATCCTGTTGTCTTTTCTTGCAGTAATTTGTCGAAAGCTTGCAGTTAGGTTGTGCGTAACCTTTAATTTAGCTATTGTTAGCACTTTTGTTTGCCAGTAAGGGGTTCTGAAATTTTCGGTAGGATGCTTACTCCTAAAAGGAAAACTTAATTATTCCCCCAGTACTTCAGAGCTCTCATTGACATCTGAGTTATACACACTTCATATGTACTGCCTAACCTTCAACTCCCAGTCAACAGGCTACGGGGTACTTCATGGGCTAGAAAGAGCAGATTTTTTTGGATATTATTAACATTATTATGGCTACAAGGACATATTTAAGAGGATCTTTATATGCTAAACTTGCTTTTCTCCCTCTCTTTCCCTTTTGCTTTTCCTCTGTTTTAACTGCCTGTTTTATTAATGCCATTGAATCACATCAGGGTAAATTAATCATGTCGCTTTTAGTTTAAATTATAAAGGGCAGCTACTTATCCTCTCCTAGTACGTTTAGTAGTGGACTAATTCTAATCCTGTGGTTGCATTCAGTAAGGAGTTTTGTTTTCCAGATGAGGTGGGATGTGTGTGTGCAAGAACATAATTCCAGAAGTTTTGGGATGCCCGGCTCAGGACACAGCTGGCTAATGGAAAGGTATCTGCTGTACAGCACGCTCCCATATATCAGCATTGGATGCTGTGAGGTTTTCTCTGCCTACTCAGTATTGGCAAACGTTTTTACAGTTACAGGGATGACTTTCCAGCATGCACAGGGCCCCGTTTGAAATGGATAGGCTCGGCCTGCAGCTCTGTTATCTAACCCTTTTTCAGATTGCAGTTGCTTTTTGTTTCATTTTGCAAGGGACTCCTCCAAATTCCTTTGAACTTTAGTACTGCCATAGTCCAGGATGGGCCAAGGCTGGAACCAACATTCAGCAACTGAAAAAAGCGCAAGCTAATGCAAAGGGTTTTTTTTTTTGGAAAATAAAATAAAATAAAATAAAAATAATGCAGGCAGCCAGTGGGATTTTGCTGCACACACTGGGACCACTTTGTTTGGATTGAAGTACAGTATGAATTGAAAGTGAAACTACTGTCTTTTTGATTAGCTCCCATACAGACTCTCTTATTTTGGAATCGAACTACTACAGAGATGAGCCTTTAGACAAATGTTGACCCATCATGTGGCTATTTAACCCCCTCCCTCAAATTCACTGTAGCTCCATAGCTTCAATTCAGCAAATGGCTAATGAGATTGATAAAACGCTGAAGCAAAGCTGCGGTTTTTTAATCAGTCTCCAAAGCTGTTTATTGGGAGTATGCTCTAGGACTGGAGAGACTGTTGATATTTTTAGAGCCAGTCAAAACCTGCAAGAAAAATGTCATGTCTGTTTGCTCAGATTTTTAAACGAATTTATTTTGGCCGGACTTTCACTTCTTTTATATGCCATGGAGAGTCACAGATTATGGCTGGCTCTGCAGCAAGTTAACCTGTTTGGTAATTGTCATCTTGCCATAGGAACCTGTAAAGCCAAGTAACAAGCCTTCCTGTCTGCAATTTATAAAGCTGCCTAGAAGGTGCAGACTGTTAAAATAAACTCCCATGCTGAAGATCACAGCCTGTAACGCTTGCTGTGCACCAGCCACGTACCTGTACCTGCCATGTGAAAGGATCCCTTTGCTTTTCCACTGGAAATCCATCCATGTGCATCTCATGTGTCTACTTGG
>NC_141395.1:4875000-4920000 GCF_034619465.1 Leptosomus discolor
AATCCTACTGAAGTCTGTGAGTTTATTTCTAAAATTAAAATCGGACACGTGACTGCAAAATTTGCTGAATTGGGACCGCTGGTCCTGAATGACATGTAATTTATTGTTAATAAGGTTTGTTTTCTGTTCCTATGAAAGAAGTAAGGCCCTAACATCCCTGTCATGCTGGTGATAATGACAGCAGGAGTAGGGTACTGGTGGCTTGCATTGATGAAACATTGATCCACTGAATTTCTTGATTAACAAATAGTATGTCTGGATTCTTTGAACTGAAAATTGGTACAGAAAGACAAGAGTTGCTCAGAACTTGATCTGGAAAATAAGGAACGTTAAGGTGTCACATGTGTATTAGTTATAATTTAATTTTAAAGAAGTGCCTATAGTCCTGCAGGTTCTTTAGTCTAGATAACAGACCAGGTTTGGAAATATATAATTTATGTAGGCTTACGGATCTGGAACTCTGTACATATCCAGTTGCAGTCAGTTATCATCATTACACTTCTGAAAATTAGCAAGAATTTTGGTGGAAGAAGAGGTGGTTCATGTTTTCCACACACACACACTTCCCCCCCCCCCCCCATTTTATTCTGGCCTGCAGAAATTTGAGATAATTGTCAGATAATGCTGTCAGAACAATCAATTTGGTTCTTACAGATGTAATTATGAAAAAAACCCTCGCACTTTTCAAAATAGGTACTGTACACTGCAGGCATGCTTGGTACCTCATTCTACAGATGCCCACGATCTTTAAAAGAAGCATTTAGGTCTTGAGGTTATTTAAAGATTCCTAATTTTTTTTTACTTGTCTTTTAGACTTTATTTAGCTATGCAAGATATCACCATATTCAGTATTTTTTATAATAAACATGTCTAGTCAAAGAAAGCATTAATGAAGCAATTCCCCAAATAAAACAGCCCATCATATCTGAGTTGCAGCAGAGAGAAAGTGTGGTCTTTGTAGTTTAATCAAGATCACAAGACTTGTTTTGAGCGTCTGTCATCTTTAATTTTACGGCACTTCATTTCAGAGTGGGACTGCCAGGGTCACATGCAATTAAAACACAGGCAAGATTTGTCTTGTGAAATCTTAACATAAAAAGTAATGTGTTACTCTATTTTAACTTTTCTACTGAACTCTGTGAACTCACTAATTACTTTTCCCCCTCTTGTCACCTTTTTGATATGACATGTATTTTATAAAGGAGATAGAAGTTTGGAATTTTTTTTCTCTCATGCATATGATTGAGGATAACAAAATTAAACCAGAGAAAAAAGGAAATGTATTTTTCAGAAATACATTTTTAGAAATATCTGAGCATTACTGCTTCAATTACAAAGGGACTGGAGGATCAAATTCTAGGAAATAACTATTAATCTGCTTAACTAGGGCAGGTAGAAGCGTAATAGCGGACCAGGGATTTTAGTGAGGCCAATCACACAGACTGGAGTTTATTCTCTTGAGTGGGGTGACAGGGGAAGGGTAAAGGGACTTTAATGTGGTGGGCCATGAGAAGCACTAAAAGCCGGTATCTATGTAGCTTCTTTATAGCTTTAGCCCAGTTGTTGCATCGTAGTGATCGGTAAATTGCATGGACCCTTATTAACCTTATTGATAAGGAGCTTAGGGAAGTCCCATTCAGTCCAGAATATATTCTTCTTTTTGTTCTCCTGTCTGTCTCGGTTTGCAATCCCAGTCTCTTTGTACAGAAATCCTTTATGTTGCACCTCAAAATTCTGTGCAAGTACTTTGCTCATTTAACTTGGAGCAAGGGAACTGTAGAGCAGAAAGGGCTGGAGTACACATGGGGCCACGGGCCTATTTAAGTATAGCTGGGACACCTGGAGAATGTTTGAAAAATTTCTTTTAAAGAATCTTTTATATTGTTCTTCTTTCAGTGCAGCTGGGGTCTGTGGGGATCAGGGGATTATTTTTGATACCTGTCTAAAAGAGTTATGTCTACACTGATTTCCATCCCTTGCTACTAATTAACCTTATTGTATACAGGAAACAGTCTATTTAATACCTGCATTCTTTCTGTAATGCCAAGTAAAATGAAATCTGGTGTGAAATCTAGTTAGCATTTGCCTTTTTGAAGTCATTTTTGAGTTTCCAGTCTGGGTGACTGTGACCTCAAAACTGAAAGCTACAAAGAGTCTCCCAGTTCCAGCTCAATGGGAGTTTCTTGAAGATTCCCCATTCACCTGGATTTGCACGTGTGGTAAATTGCCCATCCTGGCACTTAACAGTGTTTTCCCAGGAACCATCTATTTCTGGGTCACTCATAGCCCTGCAAAGCACATATGTTCCTGCATTTCCTCCTAAGTAAAGGAGTCTCCTCCTTTCTGCTGGAAAGCTCACACTTCAGCTCTTTTAGTGTACGGAGACATATAAAATATTAAACAGCAATGGTAAAAACAGATACATTAAGGAGAACAAGGAGCGACTCTTTAAATATGTCACCAACAAATGTAGAGGATGATGAGGGCTAGTTAGGTGACTGAGATCGACTTCAGCTATAAAATGGAGGGCAAAAATGGAGATGATGTACCGTATTCTAAAGGACCTTTAAAGCCTGCTGAACAACACTGATTTTGATCGTGTCTGCTCCAGCATGCTGATACAGGAGTCATTACCATACAGCGTGATCTCTGACAGGAATATTCACTAAAGTGAATTTTCTCGTGTATTTGATGAGGAAGTGTTCCCCTGGACACAGTCGTAAGGCTGAACAGAGCTCTGTGGCCCTGCTTTCTCCGCAGGCCTCTGACTGCATCCCTGTTGAAGCAGGGACCAAAGGCAGGGTTTGATTTTTACGGCAGATTGGTTCAATTTCTGAAAGAGGACTCAGGTCAGGTGGCTGGGTCGTTCTCTTGGGGACAGGCCAGCTGCATGTGTTTGGGAGTCTTTAACAACAAAATCCTGAAGAAAGGGCCGTCATTTAGTACTAAATTTGCTTCATTTAGTACAAAATGATGATATTAAGAACAAAGCTAGTCAAAACAAAGGACAACAAGAAAAAAAATAATACCTTCTTAATACTGACTGTGCACCAATATTGACAGCATGGATACTAAACAAAGGTTGGAAGTGCTCTTTTGATTTATTTGTGAGTATTGAAGCTCAGTGGAAACACCAAAGGAATAGGACTTTGATATCATTAGTTATAATCTATTTGGGAAGAATGAGAATATTGTTTTCATTCCTGCTGGGGCTTGTCAGACAGCTTGGCTATTGGAAATTGTGCTTGATGGCAGAAGTATAGTCTTATGAGCTTGAAGTATTGAGTGCGTGTAGGTGTCCATCCCTATGGCTAAGTGGCCACAGTGAGGATCCAAGATCTGGTTTAAGGAGCCTGGAAGGAGACCATGGATCCCTCCGTATAACTAATCCTGAAAGAAAGGAAGATTTTTCATTTATTGTTTTCTTCCACTTCCTGTATTTTACATTTATTTTGGTCAATAAACCAATGTTCATTTATGTTTTACATCATTCTCGAGAAAACACATTTCTCGCAGTGCAGCCTTTCCAAAAACAACAGAAATAATCTGGCTTAACTATAAAAGATTTTATTATTATTATTATTATTTTCTTCTGCCTTTCCTACTAAGCTCCTCTGCAAAACAGCTAGAAATTTTCATTTTCAAAACATTAGTACAGCAAATTGCCATCTTTCTGTGCACTGCATTCTCTATGTACTCATCATCTGAATGATTCCGGATCACTCTCTGGCAGCGTGAGTCACAGCATGCCCTCATGCCTGCCTCTTTTTCAATTATATCTAAGAGGAAGACTGCTGGAGACCCATTTTTTCATCTTGCACAGGACCCCAAAAGTGCCAGATCTCATTTCAATATAATATTATGACAGTATGATGAAATGGATGTTAACAGGACACTGACTAATATGATCCGTAGAGAAATGAAAGAACAATACAGCGATGGGCAGATTGTATTGCTAATGTGCATTTTACGGACACAAAATTCCCTTTATAAACAAGGTCCTAAGATTTAATCCTTATATCCTATCATCCTAGTTAATGTTCTAAAATATTCTGCAGCAGTACTGAATTTTTTGCATTCTTAAATGAAATACATGTATTTTATTTTATCATAGGGCCACCTATATCACTCCCAATCTACTAATGAAACTTGGCATTCAAATGACTCATCAGCACGTACTGCAAAGCATAAAAATAGATTAATGTGGCATACGTTTCTTTACCCATAAAAACGCACCTTCATATAATCTCGGTGCTGTCTTATTCAACAAAAAGTATGTCATTTCCTTCCCCGAGCAGGTTGAGTTAAAAATGAGCTAAATGTGTGAGAAAGCCATTACTGCACTAATGAAAAGCTCGATACCGTTTGAATTTTTCATCACGGGATATTTGTTCTGTAGCACACAGCACTAATATTTACTGTCACCGGTACAGTATGCACGGTAATTAAGTTACACTCATCGACGTGGGGGATGTTAAGCAAAGACGTTCCTGTGTGAGCTTGAACCTCTTTCACAGACATTTCACGTGAAACAGCCCTTCAAGCATTTGTAGGTTTGGTTGACAAAGCAGTGGGGAGAGGAAAAGGGTTAAAAGGATTTCAGTGCCTGGTGCTACCGCGGTTGGACCCTGTGTTGGGAGATCCCTTGCCCAGCGCAGTTATACGGTGGTCAGCTGTCCAGAGGAGACACTTTCTGCTGCCTCCTCGCCATAGGGCTGGTTTAGCAATGGGTACGGCGCTTTGCAGCACACAATGCCTGCTGTAGTGGCAAGACTACTACTGGCAGCTGAAGTCTTTTAGTCCCGTTTTAATTTGGTTACAGATCAGCTAAGCTTGCATGTCGTAGGGGAAGATGGTCACGACTGGATTGTCTCTTTTTTGGACTTAGTAACGTTATTTTTATACAAGATGGGAGACGGGTTTTTCGGTTTCATGCTGCCTCTATAACCAGAAGGATGGTAAAAGCAATCTCTCATCCTTACTGACTAAACAATGACCACGTAGAAGGAATCAGTACCACTGTGACTGCTTTTACTCTAGAAGACAGACCATCTTTAGCCAAAATCGTTATCCTCATTCAGGACATGGACAGTGATCTCACCTGCTTCATCAGGGGTGGCAGGTTGGTGCTGAGGGTGCTCTTGTTTGTTTGACGCACAGCTCGGCAAGAGGCCAACGTAGCAATGCAGGGTGGCTGGCTACCTGCCTCTTGTCCTCCTCTTTCCTTGTTAATAACTTCAGAAGGGTCTTATGTGAAATTAATAAGATAAACTCAGGAACAGATGCAATTCTGCCTATAGTAATGTATTCCCTTCTCTTGTCCGTACAGGACATATACTAGGGCCAGAGTATGAACTTCAAGGGCAGGACTAGCTTTTTCGTCAAACTCCAGTCTAGCATTTTCAGGAGACTTCTTTCCATAAGCACAGCCTCTTTGGAGGGAACCAGAAAATCTGGAAAGTGCCAAATACCCTGAGTGATCCAGCTTTTGCCTGCCAAACCGTCTGTCCATTCTGACAGTGTCCTCCCACGCTGCCTTTCCTCCCACCACTTAGTGACACAGGCCACATCTGGGCTCTTTTTGACACAACCTGTCCATGAGTTCCTGGAGATAATTGCCAGACACGTCTGTTGTTTCGTACGTGTACCTGTGTTTTGACAACTAGGCATGGGGCAAGTTTAAATAAGTAAATCAGAGACGTGTTCAGAGCTGTCTAAACCTCAGGAACCTCTGGCACATTCATGGTCAGATTAAATTCTCACAAATCCCACAACTTCCTCATCATTAGGTGAGCACAGAAAGTCCCGAGACCTGACTGTGAGGCGTCTGTCATCCGCACTACTGGAGTCAGCAAGTCCAAAAGGAGCAGTTTCTAACAGCAGAAGATTTACCCCCCCACCACATTATGCTTGGCAAGTGGCCTGAGACAGATGCACACTTGCTTCTTAATTAGATAGCTTTTTTCTTTCTATCCAGTAAGTTCTCCTGGTCGCTTCCATGGGAAATTGGCCATAGGAAAGGCAAGAAGCACAACTTGTGACCCCGGTCGCCTTGCAAAGCACACTTGAATTAAGGCAGAAAAAGGCATCGCAACCTGATATGCGAGTGATAGATTCCTTCTGCACTTGGGCATGTTTGGGGTCAAATGTTCAAAATCTTTTATGAATGAATCCCCAACTGTACAGATAAGAAAAGGATTAAAAAAGATTTTGGCCTTCACAAGGTAAAATCTAAGGTCTGCCTGTGTAGAAACTGTTTGGGATATGAAACAATTAAAGCCTTATGTGAGGAAACAGGAATTTCTGCAGGATTTTTTTGAGTAGTTCTTGTGATGCCAGCCATTGCAGGGTTCCTGAGCAGAGCGTGCAGCACTGTCCTGGCTTGGCCTGCAGACCCTTAGGCCATGGATCTCAAGGTTCACCTCTCTTCGCTACTTGTTTCAAAGCAACGTTTTCCTAGCAAGTGCCGATGATCTTAGGGAAAAAAGGCATTGCTTCTGAGGTGGGGCCTTCATCTTTCTTTGCATTTAACAAGATCACAGATTCCTCTAGCAGTGCCTATTTTCTGTAGCAAAGGCCCTATTTGTACAGGTAGGCTATCCAAAAAGCAACACATAAGTGATGTTCCATAATAACATGGGTCTATATATTGACAGAAAACAGAAGAGGAAATTTACTTTAGGCTCTTTTTGCCTTTATACATCCCATGTTCCTGATCCCATCCCCAACCCCTGCCCCACATTTACCTAGCTTCCTTAAAGCCATTTGGGATGTTATTTGAGAAACTGGTTTCCTGAGGACCTGTACTCTAGGAACAGTATTTCCAGAGATGTTGATTGTCTGAAATACAGGCTACGTGTGAGGAAATATAATATCATGGCAAAGAGAGTGAAAAATAAGGGCAAACTGGCTCTGGAGGACTACCCTTCCCTGGACCTAGTCACCTGATACAGGCTAGACCTCAGGGTCTGGACACACGCTCGGGTGGAAGGTATCTAGAGGAGCAGAGACACGTCTCTCTCTCCATTATCCATTGCTGGGACTTAAACTTGACAGAGCAATGCTGACTTAAATTAGCAAAAAAAAGTAGTCTGCTGTGGCAGTAGCTACTCTGTTTCTTCAAGAAAGTGAGAGAGACCTCTGTCCTTCCTCTCATTCTTTCTTTCACCCTGTTCAGCAACAACAAAGAACAAGTAACTCGTAAATCCCACATCTTTTCCATCAGTGCTTGGGCTGGGTCTGCCTAAGCCACTTAAAAGGCCCAACTTTTTAATCAATTAGCTGGAGCTAATGTGCTTCATGATGGACTCTTGAGAACCAGTGAGTCTTTGACCCTGTGCCAGGGGCATCCTGACAGTAGAAGAGCACCAGAGGCAGTAGAACTTGAACCAGAAAATGCACTAGGTCTCAATGCATCTTCTTGTGTTTCAGGGAAGATGTGGAATTGTCCAGTCAAGGAAATGTTTTGATTTCCAAACCCATTCCTTTGGGGTTCTTTTTTTTTTTTTTTAACTCCCCCCTTTGTTTGGGAAATGAGAAAAATATATAAAAGCAAGTTATTAATAAAACATCTATTATGCCCATGGGACAGAGGTCCTTCCGCATTGTTCAGATGGCATGTTTATTGTTGACATCTCTCTTTTCTCTGAGTATGCACAGAACCCTGAAATCCTTTTACATTTTTAATAAGATTATTTCTTTTTTCAATCTAGTGCAAGAAAACCGCATCTGCAATATGCATAATACTCTCAAAAACTGCAGCATCAGAGGGAAAGCATTGCCAATGTTTTTGGCTATCTACACTTCAAAGACACATGACGTGAAAAAGAATAGTACTAGAGTTCTCGAGAAGGTGCTTGTATTTTGCATCTTAAGGCATGTTTGTTTAAGGTAGCTGCCTTATCTTTCAGTTCTCACATTTGAGGTGAAGCACATCATAAGCACAAAAGGAAATTTGGTTTGCTTTCCAACCTACAACACTGGGGAAATCTGGAATAACCAACACTATTGTGTTGTTTTTTCTGAACTCGAGTGTCTTATGGAGCAGGGCGATCATCAGCATTACGTTCCTGCAGCACTGTGTGGCCTGTGTCTGTGCAGAATCTGCGAAATTGGATTTGGCTCATAGCTAAATGTGGATCTCTAAAGAAAAATAGTGTCTGTACAGTATCACCTATGTGCTTCATCGTCAGTCTATGATGGTGCAATCGTAGACTGCAGCTCTCTTGAGGGAGCTGATTCACTGTGTAGGATCCTAGCCCATCTTGCAGTAGATTCCAGGTCCGCATCCCTGAGCTGACACAGGCTTCATTTTAATTTTGCGACATCAAAACTCAAAAGGAGTCCTTCATGCTGGTGTCCTCTGGGTAAGCCAGTATCACAAAGACTGCCAGGGGCTCAGAAACTAAGGTGAAAGTGGTTCAGGCAGGTGCCAGATAGCTTCAATTTGATCCCCACAAGACTTATTTTCTTCCCAGACTGAATACATTCTTATACACCACAAAATCTGGCACAGTCTAAAACTTCCTGTTCCCAAGTGGCAAAAGGGATTTGATTTGGATTGTGTTTTAGGGTTAGAAGACAGGCTTTATACCATCCCAACCCCCAGGAGATTGCCTTTAACCCTTGGCCCTACAGAGCTGTGTCCATTGGAAAGAGCTGCGTGCACACACGTAGGTGGTTTTGCTTTGCTAGACACATACTTTGGGTATGCTAGAGGTGGATGCAGAGCATATGGTGTGAGTGTTGTCTTTGCTGTTATTATACATACAAAAATATTTGTATGAATCCTGTGGGAAGTCTGAAGCCTCTCGCAGTCACTCCTGCTCCCAGTGCTTTGGGTCACAGCACAGGAGCCAACCTGGCATTCTCTTCCCAGCCTGCCTTCCCTCCTCCTGCTGACTGCCAGGGTTGTGTGGCTGAAGCTGCTGATGCAAATTTGGAGAGCTGCAAGGTGAGATAGCCACAAGGGAGAAAACAGCGGCACGGATGTGTTCTCTGTATGGACCAGAAAAAGCATTTAATTCCCCAAATTCCCTTGTGAGTCTGGTGCATGGGGAGCACTAAGGATGGTTCAGCACTTCAGTGCAGAGGAGCAATCAGATACAAACAAGTTACTCGATTCTTTTAAGAGCTGAAAAGAGATCAATAATGAAAATATTAAGAATCCTTTCACCTCAAATACTTGCGGTTTTGTTTAAAAGGGCAGATTTGATACACAGAGCATCCAGTGAAAGACAGAGCAAGTTATAAGAGGTGTGGCAGATCTTCCATATGAAGGAAGGTTAAATTGATTAAGAGACAAATGAGAGGTGATGTGTTAGTGGTATATAGGAGAGTGAATTGCCAGAAGAGGTCAGTCAGATGATCCTCTTTAGCCTTTCCCATAAATCAAGAGCAAGTGGAGTGCTATACAATAATACTAAAAGCTAATGAATTTAAAAGTGATACAAGTAAAATATTTTCTTACATGGTGCATAATTAACCTGGGAAATTCATCAGATACCATTAAGACGAAGAGCCTAGCAGGATTAAAAATGGATAATAAGTGACAGAAACTACATAAAGATAGAAACGTACACAGGGTGTTCAGCCTTTTACTTAAAACCATTTGCTGCCTGGGGCTGCAAAGAAACATCCCCTGTGGGAAAGCTAGATGTGACGATTGTGTTTCTTGTACCTTTTCCACTGCAGTGGGCAGGCTGGAGGCTGAGCAATGGACTGGTTGAATCAGTCACTCTCATTTTCCAGAGCAGAGGGCACACCTCCACCTGCCCAAAATCACAACCAGAAAACGTTCAAAAAACTTCTGAGCTGCTTCTTTGAAAGCTTCTGAGCTTTATATACAGACCACCAGTGGGGAGATAGTCACTCCTTTCGTCTCCCAGACATGCAGCAAAGAAACTTCTGGATAGGAGTTGAGCATAGGAATCGTATTTTGACACAGGCGGAGGAGCATCACGTGAAATTTATGAGTCTGCCTTTTATTAACTGAAATGTGCTCTAAAACGGCTCTAAAATGGTGGTGTTTTGTGAGTAATTAATTGGCATGCATTCTGAACTTGCAGTGTTTTATGGTCCCTCTTAAACTTATTAACCAAAGCTGTCAGCTTCTACTGAAGGCGCAAGGTATCGCCCCAGGTTTTACAGCCCGCGCGAAGCTTTTTGGAGGTGCACGGGCAGGCTGCTTTGCCATGTGATGGACGGTTCCTGCACTTCTGAAGTATTTCTGACGGGCTAAGAGGAAACTTCAGAAAGCCAGCAAACTTCACCGCGGTTAAAAGTTTGGAAGGCAAATTCCTCTCTGTTCTTGTTTCCTCTGAGGTTACCCTGCCCTTGAGTTGCAGGGATGAGCAGGGCTGAATACCTGTAGCTACTCAATTACCAGATTATGTGGATGAACTCAGAGAAAGCAAGGCTGTAGAATATAGAGTTTCTGTTAAAAAAAAAAAAAAAAGGGGGGGGGGCTGAATAAAATGCAATGTTCTCTTTTGACACAGCTGGCTCTGTGCCTCAGTTTCTCACACCACTGATGTGCAGGTGTTGCATCCCCAATTCTCATGTCTTGAGTTTTCTGCGCGGGTCTTTTTAACATCAGTGTCTGCTTTGTGTGAAAAGCTGAAGTGAGGGCTCACGTTTTGTATCCAGTGTACAACCAGATCCTTGTTTCAAGGATCTATAAGGAAAAATGAGCATCAATTCCCACAGTATTTCAGGTATGTTTGGAAGCAGCAAATAACATGCAGTATATGAGTAATGGTAGAGTATATTCATTTGCTGTGATAACACACGATGAACTGGCACAAGGATGAGATTGCTGCTTTAGTAGCATCCTGCAAACGTTCCCTCGGTGGAGCCTACTGACCAATAAGGTTTGTAGCACTTGAGCAATGAAGGGTTTGGGTATGGCCTGACCTCAGCAGGCCACTTGCTGGGGATTTTTCTCATCTGTTGCCCTTGGTGCTTAGGGAAGACTTGGGTTTTTGCAATCTAAAGTAATTGCTAGGGGAGGTTCCTATGTTCTGCAAAACAAGCATTGCCCTGGGTCCCATTTATGCATCCTACAAAAATCAGGACTTGTGACTGAGACCCACATCTGTGATTATGCTCAGCTTCCTCATGCTCCCTGTCTCCTTTCTGAAGCGGGAAAGCAATGCAGGGGAACCTGCTGTGCCGTGATAATATGTGCATTCCCCGAGGCTTGTCTTTCAGCCTCTTCTGAGAATTAGCCATGTTAAATCTATACACCGCCTGATTACAGCGATGATTGTGGTCCCAACTTTCTTCCAAACTTTACCCATGGTCTATATACTATGTAGTAATTGATTAGCTGAACTGCTTGAGTGCCTTGGGCTGAATGGCAGTCTTTGGCTCTCTTGCAGCATGGGGTGCTTACAAAAACAGGCTGAATGTTATCTGCACTGTAGCTGTCCTAGCAGAGAATTGAAGAACTATTAAAATGCATGCTGCTCTTAATATATATATATATATATGTGTGTGTGTGTGTGTAAATATAAAGAGGCATGAAAATTTGTTCAGGGCAGTTGACATGTCCTCTTTTGGCTGTAGCTCAGCAAGTCAGTTTGCTCAGAAATTCCACTTTGCAGTTGAATTTCTTGACTTAAAAACTGACAATTTTTCTTGCAAAAGTTTAAGATTCGATAAATTGACTTTTAAATTTTATTTTAATGAGAAACCTTCTAGCTGGAAATGCCCTGTTTAGTTCTATTACAGGTCTCCTTTTCCTACAGCAATCCCAGTTACTAGGACAACTGTCTTTTCACAGAAGTTTGAGTAGAAGATAGTCTGTACAGGGAGAAGGGGCAGATAAACACTCTGGATCTTGTATGTATTTGTCTCTGCTACATTCTCAGCCTTCATTTTTCTGGTCATTTACCATTAACAGATATAGCTCCTTGCTTAAAGTATCGGTGGTCTTTCTCAAACCAAAGCTAGCTCCGGAAAAAAAGGTCTTCTGCAAGTCTAATTTTAACTCGCTAAAAATTTAGCAAAGTTTGAGCAAAACTTCTACCAAGTCATAGTGAATGTTCTTATAAGTAACGACTTGAGGAGTAGTGTGGTGGTAACATAGGTCCAGTGAATTGCTTGTGCTGGGCAGAGGCCAAACTTAGACACTTTCGAGATTTAGAAATGTAGGCGTCCAGCAACAAAAGAGAGTGTGTCGGCGCCCTGGGCTGTGAGCTTGGTTAACAAAGAGTAAACTACCTGAGCAGGAGAAAAAAGAAACCCTGCTGCAATTAAGGCTTGCAAATACTTTTTCTTTTTATTTTTACTCTTACCATCTTTTGTCTGGCTGCTTTCTGCCCGGAGGGGGTGATGGCAGGAGCTGTGGGGCTGGCTCTTTGACTTCTGGTTGAGTCAGTAATTTTTCCCACTGTAGATATTAAAGGAGACAGGGAGAAGACTGGTCTCTTGGGGAAGGGAGCAGCTTGGTAGCAAGGCATGGTTATTCCTTTCTGTCGTCAGGATGAGAAAAATAGATATCTGCCACACACCGCCGATGTATACACTCCTTTGATGAGATGCACTTGTGTCTTCCCAGAATTGGCTCTCTACATATCAGGTTTCTATCTTTAACAAATCATTTAGTGGAGAAGTCAGCACATTAGTACAGCTTTCATGTGAGGAACCCTTCGAAACCAAAGAAAGCCTTATGTGTCCAAAAGTTTGCTTGATTTTATTTTTTTCCCCCCCCAAACCAAACCAGTTGATCTTAAGAAAGATACGGGTTTATTTCATAAGCCTTGGCTTGCTTGTGAAAACAAGAGGAGTCTCCATGCTCCAAAGAAAGCTTAAGAGAAGATTAATTAATTAATTAAGAATCTTTTCTTCTGAGTGCAACAGGATCCGAGTAACAAGTGAACTTTTCATTTCCAGTAATAGCAGAAATTACTTCAATGGCATGATTGTGAGCACCCGTGGGGCCATAATGTGAATGGTCTTTATTAAGGAATAGACTGAACTTCTGACTATCTTTCTTCCAGTCATTTCCACAGGCTATAAACAGCGCCTGGTTTGTTGCTATTAAAAGTCTAAAGACGATGATGCTGAAAAGCATTACTGTTTAAGCACTCATGGCTTGACGTTAACATGAAAAATATTTTCTTGAAAGTAAAGTGAATTTGTGTTCTCCAGAAGGTTATAGTTTTGTTCAGAAATGATTATGTTGAATATTTGTGATACGAGGGGAACTTTTTCAGGTTTTGTGCTTTTAATTTTAATTACTGGTCACTACCCCTTTGTTTTCCTTCATTATCCAGACACGTATGAAGTCAGAAAACATCTTGGGGCTAATTTTTATGTTTTCTTGGTGTTATTTTCTGCCTATGTTAGTACCTGATGAAAAAGCTTGGTCTTAGTTAACAATCAGGCCTCATTATGTGTTGATTCCCATAAATGACTGCTCTGAGGATCAACCTTTCCTGAATAATGGTATTTTGCAAAATGATGCTAAGCAAAAACTGAAGTAATCCATGATCTGCTGAGGTGATATTGAAGACATATCTCTCATGCACAGCAGACCTATGCATTAATCCTATGTTTTGGGGTCTTTAATTGCTTTAAATATTTGCTTCTAGATCTGTGTTTCACACATCTTATTTACATGGTTTATTTTTCATTTTATGAACAAATCGATAACCAGACAGACTCTTTACCACACTGGATTAGTTTTATTTATTCTCTTTGAACTTGATTAAAAAGCTGTCAAACATAAGTCTACATTTTATCAGCAGAATACTTTTACAAAACAGAGTAGGAGATGTGTATAGCTGGAAACATACATTTCAAAATGAAACAATATTTGATATATTCTAGACAGTTACCCTTTTGTTTATCCATGACAACTGAAACTAACCATCAAATGCATAAATTGATTCAAGTCTAGCCAAGTAATCCTAAGGGCATATGAAAAGGCTTTTTTTTAAAGTTCTTTCTAGATGAATTTAATGTAGTTCACCAATAAAGCATCCTCAGGAGCACAATACAAATGCTACAGAACATGAGATAGCTGGGGAAAGCAGGCAGATGTACAGTGTGATGAAGAATCAAAATGGATGTTACATAAAAATGAGCAGTCATGCAATGTCTTCATTTCATGTACTGCATCTAAGTAAAAATGCCGAAGTTCCAATTTCAGTTTTAATTTTTCTAGACACTGTTATGCAAATAGTTACATTCTGGGGTTTTTTTTGGTTGGTTGGTTGGTTGTTTAGGATTTTTTTTTGTTGTTTAAAAGTATTAAACGTAATCTTTTTTGAACTCTTGGGGTAGGCGAATTGATTATTCATCATGCCTAACTTTCAATATGTGTCTAAGAGAAACGCAAATTACGCTCAGATTAGCTACAGATGATCTGGTATCACTGTTTTAATTCATTGCTTTTAATACACACATTTTAATCCATTTTCCACAAATCTCCTCAATTATTATTTTTCTTTCTGTGTTATTGCATGTGTTGGTAAACAGCATTTTCTATGGTCTTTGGCCATATGCTGTATGCTGAGCTTGCAAAAAACCTGACACTTGGAGTGCTAGCATAATGAAACTCTCAAAGGGTTAATGCAGAATACATATAGGCAAATGTTGACATGAATTTTTATTCCAATGTTTGAAAATTAAACACAAAATCATCATTAAGTTTTCACAAAATGAGGCATCTGTCACTTGAAAGAAAAAGAAATATTTCAGAAATATGTTTACAGAAATGTAAAAATATTAGACATCAAGACAGATGTGAACGTTTTCAATAACAGGCCCTGTCTGTCAGTCTTCCTCAGAGCCGAAGATCTTGCTGTACTCACTCAACATAAGTTCAACTATCTGATTTTGGTACAGCATGTGGACTGCCATGTTCCCTGTCTCCTTTTCAGGTCTAAGGAGTGTTGGTCCAAACACAATTCCTAAGCTTTGTGTTGACATAAGATTCACGGATTCCTTGGCTGCTATCCTGTTGACGAAAAGAAAGAATTGGTTAAAAAAGAGGGATGTCAAAGGAGTCGCTGTTGCATTTGAAGTACATAGAGGCATTTTTTTACTGATTCTCCGAACAGGGATGTTCGTTTGCTTAAGTTATCAAGAAGAAAGGAAAAAGGGAGGGAAGACACAACTTCTGCCAACCCGATAAATGAGGAAAGGAGAGTCAGCCCCAGACAGCAGGATGTGCGTGGGGTGGAGGTCTAGAACCCTTTTTACAGTACTCTCATATCAGGGCACAACTCGCTGCTTTCTGGTGGGCGAGCCTTAGTTAGTGTGTATGCTATAAGGCAATACTTTCTGAACTCCTACATTTAGATACCAAAAAATAGGGATTGCTCTTTAAGGGAATCGAGCACTTTTGGTGTCAACAGTTTTGGTGGTTCCAGGAAGCCGCTTCCCTGCTTCTCTTAACACGGTCTCCAGCACTGAAAGAGTTGGGAAAACAAAAAAAAGCCCCTTAATACAGAGCTCATATGAAACACATTCCTTCTGCTAATTTAAATCCAATAAAGTTAGTATGGTCTGAAATGGATTGTGAAATTTATATAACTAAAGACTTTTGCATGCCTTATCCTGACACAAAGTTTCTTGAAAGACATTGAAACCACATACCTTAATGAGATGACTTAGAAAATAATGGTAAGGATTATAACCTTTGCTATCTTTATTACCCACAAAATTACAAGAGGAAGACTATTATTATTAAAAGTTGATCTTATGTCTATATTAAGACTTAATATTCTTGTGGAAATGACATTAAGGATGGAGAAGTCTGGTCTAAGAACAATATAGGTTTAATGGATGCAGTTTAGGTAGGCAGTTTTGCATAAATCTCTCCAGCGGTGAGTATGAACTAAGGAGAAATCCATTTCCCTCAACCCTTCAGAATACATAATATATCCTAGGTTGGGAAGACTAGTAAATGAAGACACATATTTTATAAATAAATTGGACAGCTCTACCGAGGAATGTGAACCAAATGTAACTTTAATATTTAAATATTTGAATTTATGGATGCTTCCTTAACCTGTTAGTTTAAGTTAAGTTTTAACTTAAATAATCCAAGTGGACTGTTGAACCCAAGTTCAGCTCCCCCCCATCCCCATATCTCACTGTCACTCATTCTCTTTTTAAAATCCAGAGAGCAGTTTAAAAATCATCATAGCTGTCTCCGTTTTCCCATACCTGTCGCTGAATTTACAGCAAGCTACACTAAAGAAAGTTCATGAGACGTAACGGCTTCAGTCATGTAAAAAGAAAGGTTTCCTTCATGTTAGCGGGTGGGTCGTGCAGCAAAGAGAATGGTCTTGTGGATTTCTGCCAATCTTGTCGTTTACCACATTCCTTGAACATCAACGCTCATGGTTTTTTTCCATATATAAATAGGAAGCATTACTTAGTTCTGCCTCGTGCTTGTAACCGTGGTGTCCATTGCACAGAACACTCTCCATATGGCACTAATCAGATTGGCTTGACTATTAGTTTCTTAAAATATAACATCTTTATTATAAATTAAAAAATAATAATTATCTTTCCTCTGTATCTGTGATATGTTAATATTAATATATCCTCTTTTCTCTTAGGAGTTCAGAAACTCTCAAAAGTTAGTTTTATTGCTAAGTGACTGTGTGGGTTTCTGACGGACGTCACACATCTTTATCACTATTAAAAATGTTTGTTACAGGGGTGACGAGGTTGTTTTGCTTAATGCCACTTATGCAGAAGAACAGGCATCAAGCTTGGGGCCTCCCTGTGAGAAAAACTTGATTTCTCTTGAGCTTATTACATGCCAGAAGTTGGAAACCTTACAAAGTAATTGCAGAGGGCATCAGTGTGGGGTAGAGATGCTAGTTCACCAGAGGGAAAAGAACCATACTCGGCAGTTGTGTCTTGCCTAACTTTAGAGATCATCAGTTTTAGCATCAGCCATGGCTTTGCAATGAAGTGGTGTTGACAAAGGACAGCATTTGTGAAGCTGGAGTAGAAACGCCTTGCGGTGAGAAGGAGGCGGTGGACCATAGACAAGCAGAGTCAGGGTGAAGAACAGTGATGGCAAAGCTCAGTTTACTGAAGGGAGAGGAGTATTTATCTGTAAAATCTGGAGCGAGATGTTGAGACCCCATGCTTCTGATGTAGACATAGAAAATGGAAGATGGATGGCCAGCCCCTCTGTTCTTTGCCCCCTTTCTGAAGCAGAATAATCCCCCTTGTTTTACCTGGAGTAGCCATCCTGCATGCAAAGCCCTGTCTGAGCCCAGGCGTTGCTAGCACACGGCCTGCAGTCACGCAGCTCTCAGGAGGTGAGGTTATGGCATGAAGCAAAGGAGGATGTGCACGGTGTGCACTGGTGATGGAGAGGAGCTGGCTGTCTGTTATGGTTCACTGATATGAAACGTGGCACTAAGAACATCCATGTATATTTGGGACCCCTAAACTTCATGCTAGAACAATAATTCTTGTATTGCTAAAATCTCCTGAAAATTCTTTATATTTTCTATCTGTTCATGCAGTTGTATTTGTTTTGATGACCAAAATAACAAAAAACTATAAGCCAAGAAAACTGGGAAGCATGGAAAGTCCGAGGTGTTAAATAATCTGTGGTAAAATACAGCTACTGGAGGGAAAGAAGGAAGGAATTCAATCCAGCCTGAATAAAATAAGTTTAGGACTTTATACCTTTTAAGATTAATTACAAATATTCACCAATGAAATTACATAACTAATATTTTTTTCACCTATCCACAAAAGAAAAAGTCCAAGCAAACCAAAACCAAATATGCACACTTGAAGCTATTACTGTAGCTGCTAAGTGAAATTGAGTTGTTAAAAGAGAAAATCCTTAAAAATGGGAAAGTATTCTTTTTTGGCAAGAAAAAGAGAAGAAAGAGTGATACACCATTTACAGTGTAAAAAATGAAAGGAAATGCCAGAGCTACTTTTTGTCAAGCCCAAATGGAAGGAGCAATGATCCATCAATTAAAGATTATTTTAGAAACAATCTGTAATCCAGTGCCACAGATGTTGGAACCGTATCAAGAAATTGTTGGGCGTTACGCTGTGCAAGGTTATTTTTTTTTTTTTCCCCCCAAATAAGTGAGTTTCAAGAATGGCTTCAGTCCTCTAAGATCACAAGTCAGGAGATGCAGAAAATACAGTTCTCATTATTGAGAAATGTAATGAAATTAATGATGTATTAAAACAGTAGAAGTGTCTGATAGGAGGGCTGTAGTGTCAATGGCAGATATATAAGCAAAAATACTTGGAATTTATGCTTTGGCTGTTGCCAAGGCAACCATAAGCTGGAAAGTGTGTGACTGAGAGCAGGGCAACTCTGCAGCTAAGAGGGTCATTGTATGGTGAGTTTGGCACTCTAGTTCCATTAAACTTACACTTTTCAAACTCTCTAAATGAAATCGTTATTAATTTTGACATTCAGATAGCACACTGGATTATTACTTCAAACACACTAGGTGTTAGGAAATGTTCTGTATCCATTTTTACCCTGTAGTATCTGCTGAGGAGGGGAAAACATTTCAACAGCGACTGATTCCTCAACATTTTAGGTTCCTACTGCACATAAAAAAATTAGAGAGAGGAGTCCGTGTACTTAGGGAGGGAAACCCCACTGGAAGGAGCACTGTTTTACTGGGGACTGTTTGAGGGTAGAGGTGAGCTGGAGCCTGTTTGAGGGTAGAGCTGTCCTCTGCTAGCTGTATTGAGAGCTGCACAGTCCTGCTTCCTTAGCCTTTCCAGCCTATGAGGATTTAAGTTTGTTCAATGTCAGGGGCATTTCTACGCTTAGTAGAACTGGTTTAGGCATGCCTCGTACTCTTCTACTGTTTTAAATTATATCTAAGGGTGACTTTTCAATAAGACAATCCTGCTGCTTTTCCATGAGCTGGTAATACAGACTATGGCTAAAGAGCAACACATCGCAAAATGAGGGGATCAGAAAAGTAAGAACGGGTCACCTGGTAAAATATTATGTCCCAGAATGGCAGGTGTAGGAAATGTCACCCTCTGAATTCAGTAGAGGACCAAGGGATGAAAGTAGGTTTTGATCTTATCAGAATCCTGCCTACCAGCATTATGCAGGTTATTTTATTTAGCTAGGGAAGTCACTGCCATGAGAGACAGAAGCCAAGATCTAAACAGAGGCCAAGAAAGATTAAAGATGCATGGGAATAAAGAAAACTCCCCAGGAAGGAGAAAATACGATGTCTTTGTGACATCTGTCCTCTTGGTGCAACAACTAACCTTACAAAATTAGGAACTGACTTCTTTCTAAGTGGATTATTCCATGTGTCCTGGTTTGGCTGGGATGGAATCATAGGCCAGCCATGCTAGGCAGGCTCAAGCCAGCCAGGGCAGCTGACCTGAGTGAGCTACAGGTGCAGCCCATCCCATCATGTCATGGTCATTATAAAGGAAGGAGGTTTACTGAGGAGAGGGAGCTCCTGTGAGGTTATGCTTGCTGGGATTCTTCCTGCTCCTCCCCCTGCTTTTGCTGAGGACTACTGTGCAGAACCTCCTGCTGACAGCGTATACATTTGGCTAAGTATTTTCTGTTTGTACTGGTGGTGTTTCCATTAAGCCTGCTGTAATTTCACCTATGGGTCTTCTCTTGTTTTTCCCCGATTCCCCTCCCTGGTTGGTGAGGGTTTATCAGGTGATGGAGCGACTCACAGTTTAGCCCTGGTACAGGCTGAACATAGACACCATGGCAGCCCACTTAGACAGGCTTTGTACGTTTGCTGAGCTGTGCTAGTGACCATGGTCATGGCCAGAGCTGCTCATCCTAATGGACAATAGGACTGATTTGACGTGTAAGTTCCTACGTGCTGCCTTTAATGAGTCAAAGTTTGCGCATCCCATTGATTCACTTTACCACTAACTGTCCTTGAATTACCTGACATCTGTTTCCTATATATACTGGGGCATATACAAACATAACATTTTAGCTGAAGGATTCAGCCCTGGGAATGGCTCAGCTGCCTTCAACTCACCTCAGCTATAATGCTATTAACAGGGCTTTTCACTGCACTGTTGTGGGCCGGTTTTTAGGCAGCAGTTTTCCGACTTTGGCTATTGCAGAGCTCCCAGTCAGTTTGAACATGTTAAAATTTGACTCATGATGAACAGTCTCTAGCTCAACATTTTATGCGCCTCTCCTTCCCAAATGCTGGTTCCAGGAGCTAAAAAATAGCAGGTATTACATACTTTGCGTTAGTGACAAGACATTTGGGAAGGAATCATCCAACCTTGAAATAAAATCTTTATTGAAAGCAATTCTACATCCATGCCAGTCAGATACATTGTATGATCAGAAGAGGTGTCCCAGGGGAAAGCTCAGTGCAGTAGACAGGGTTGATTACTTGGACCTCCTGTCAGTTCTTAACTCATTGGCAACAGCTGAGACATTCAGTACAACTTTGCTTTCTTTATTTGGAAGTAAAGTTAATATACTTACCTTAACTGTGCCAAATGTACTGGAAAATAACCTGATAATAAAACGTACCGTCCTACGAAGTGGTAATGTCTGTGTGTGTGTAAGCACATTTTGGCAGCGCTTTTGCAGATGGGTTTTTTCCGTGTTAGGAAGGAAGAACAAGTACAAAACGATGCACAGATAAACTATCGGATTTCTTCTCAATCTATTTCCTTTCCATTTATGACCTGTTACATACCTCCCTGAGACACAGCATATTACTGCAACATCATTTTCTGTGGTAAACTTAGTTCAGTTCAGCCTGAGTAGTTGTTCTTCAGGAAGAACTTGGGTGGTTTTTGGTACTAAAAAGACAACTGAAGTACAGCTTTGAGGGTCTTCTTAGTACACAAACAACAATAGGTGTCCTATAACAGGCCAAAGCCTTGCAGAGATATCCATATCCAGCTGGATATACCAGCTTAGGGCAGACAACAAAACACTCCCGCTGTGGAGGAAGAGTGCTGAACCCCATCTTGAGAGACTTATAGAAATAATCCGTGGTAAGTGAGCCCCTCATAGCATAAGCTCTGTTTGTGTAAACTGTTCAATTCATTGCACTGCAACATAGATAAACTTAAAATTTAGTAATAAATTGGGATCCTTGATATTTTATGAATGCAAACTAAACCCCATTATTATTTATGTACTGGCTTTATGGGTAATTTGCTCAGTTGCATTACAGTGGTATTCACCAGCTGATGAAGCTAAGCAAGTGCAAACATTATCAATTGAATCTTCAGCTTGTTGTTTGTGAAATCTGTATACTGTGTTGGGAGGGGGGAGCTCTGTGCGTTTGTAGCTATGACCTGAGGTTTAGCCTCATACAGGAGCTCCAAAATACTACGATGTCTTTCCTTTTCAAAATCTGCCATGTGGTTTCTTCTGCAACAAATATACACAATTCAGGGATCTTGGTGGACTAACGCAGTTTTAAGCTATTTTCTTTTCCTGTGTAAAATGCAAAGGTATTTTAAATTCCTGTTTGCCCCATAGGTTGAATTTGAAACAATAGCTATCCAAGACCGGTAATAGAGAAACCAGGTCATGGCGTATGATACGTTACGAGAGGGGTCAGAAATAGTTCAGACATACTTAAGGGCTTGCTTTTGCTGAAAATAGCCTCCATGGCTCCTGGCCTACAGAAACTCCATAGGCTTCCTGTGCTCTGCAGCTGTGGGTTCATGTTACAGCTCTTTGGGAAAAATCCCTTCTCTTCAGTTGCTCTGGGACACAAGAACAAGCACTTGATGCTGTCGTCTTCTGCAGGCTAGCCTTTAAATCTGACCGTTGGATGGCTATATATAGTACCTGGACAGCTGACAGGGACCTGGTGGAGAATGGGCTTCCTCAGGGGATCCCCCGCATATCTCATAGCACGAGCCCTTCCCTGGATGAACTGCCTTGGAGTCTAGCCCTACATGAAAATAGTAACTGAACTAACTCCGAACATCAGTTCACGGTTGGCTGAACAGACTCTGAAAAGCTGAAGTAAGGCATTTATTCTGGCCTAGCCTGGTTTAATCAGTTCAAAATAAAATCTCCTCACCATTGGGTGAACTTTGCTACCCGTATGGTGTCCTTTCTGAAGAACGCGTGTGCTCTTGCCTTTGTGCACACCTCGCATAGCGCCCGTTTTGTAAAGAAAGCCTTCATTTTCCAGGTGACTGAGGCCAAGATGTAAAAGCACATTTAGGTATCTCTAGGGACTCAAGCCTCTACAGGGGCTTCATTCAGGAATGTGCTTTGGAGAAGTCCTGCTTGTTCTTCTGCACAACAGGAGATGTGCTCCTGCTGCTGTCCTCAGCCGTGACTATATGAAGAGAGCAGGGTAATGTGGTACCTGCATCTTAGCCTTGGGATCATTCCTTTTTGCTGGCCACCTCCTGTCTTAGAGCATCTCCAAAAGCAGAGGGTGTCCCAGCATGGCACGGACAGCGAGCGCAGGAGCTCATCTCCATGCTGCAGTGGCCCCACTGAAGAGCCTGGTGTGGGCAAAGGCTCAGGTCCCGCTCCCCCAAACCATGTTCTGCCAAAGAAATGGATTCAAAACCTTTCCACCAAATCTTCTGTATTACTGCAGAAGTTCCAGGCCTCCCTTTTGGAAAACTGCCCCAACTGGGTGTCCTGCTATGTTCTTCCATTTACCGACCACCAGCACTCTGTCCTGCCAGTCTGGCTTGGGTTTTAATTTTTTTGTGTGAATCCAAACAGGTTCTGACTAATGCTCATAAGACTGGAAGGATGAGGAGGTCTGGCCAGTCCGTGTTATCACAGTGCGAGTTGCTATTGAGCCTGAAGTTTGCCTGTTGGGGGACAAACGCTTGGTAGGAGTCGGCAGAAGGCCACAAACTTCCTTAAGGAGCATCTCATACTCCTCTGGCTGCAGCTCTGCGCACAAGGCATTCATCTTTGCCTTCTCCAGCAGCCCTGTAGCAGTGTATATATCTGAAACAACAGCGAACCCCTCTTCAAAAGCCACACTACCACGGCAAGCACGGGCCTCTCCTTGGGGAGAGGATGGGAGAGAATAAAACCACCCGTGACAGATGTTAGGCAGATGCTAATGCACTTCTTAGAGGTGTTTGGATAGTAGAGTGATAAAGGCAGTGTGAGACTACATAGAATAACATGAGTACAGACAGAGATATAACACATAGAATCCTTAACTGTATTTTTGGCTGCTGGTGTAACTTTTGCTGTGATGGTTTTTCTGTTTTTCTTTAAATTCTAGTTCTGATTTTTTTTTTTTCTGCAGAACAACTACCTTATTGTAAAGACCAACCTTTCAAAAGTCCTGGATCTGTATGCTTTTGTGGCCTGTGTGGCTCAGAAGGCAACAGATAGTTTTACATGAATAAAGCTTTAACTTTTTAAATTGCTTAAATGTTTTCGTTCAAGAATGCCTGAAGCTACGTTTCCTTGTAACATTAAAAATAAAAAGCAGTTAGTAACAATCTCCCTTAAATCAAGAGTTGTAAATATAGAACCTTTATCATCAGCACAGCACATCCAAAAATGTCTTTGTAAAATAAATCAAATTATATGAGTTAATTGATTCCAGGCAACATCAGCAACTGCAGGTGGAAACTGAATAACAGGATGTTTATTAATGAGGGACTATTAATCAAAATTGACAATATCAATTCCTGTTTCTTTTATTTGGATTCTACCTGCAAAATCCGTGGACATACTTGCTGAATTTTTAAGTAAAAATTTAAAAGTAAAGAAAATGCTAACACTTGGGATTTTAGCTCTAGATGTAGGGCTATTTGTTTAAACAGCGAAAGGATATCCTAAATCCAATTTGACAGGCAATGCCAAAGATGCCAGTGGTAATTAATTAGCACTTAATTTAGACCACAGAACAACAGGATATGGAATTGGTGCTCAGTGCCATTTCCCCTTAGGCTTCATCTCATGAGGGTCAGGAGTACGGCTGTTGCATTGAAGGTCAGTAAATAAATTGGGGGAACACATTGACACTGGACTTTTCATGATAGATATCCTTCACCCTTATTACCGCCTCTGGCTATCGCTGATGAGAAAAGGACTGCAATTGTTCTATGAAGAATGCTGTACACAGGCTCCATTCGAGCAAGGTAGTGTTTGAGCTCGTGCGTCGTACAGTAGCGGTGCTGGATGCTTCCTACGGGCAGAGAGCTGTCTCAACTTTGTATCTGGGCTGGAAATAAACTTCTAACTGTGGCATAGAAAGCTTGAGGAACTCTGACAGGCGAGAAAATTCACTTAAAAGCAGTCCTTAAGTTTGTTAGATTTGTGAGCTTAGCTTTAGATTAAGCATAATTAAAATCAATGGAAGATTTTAAAGTCAGGTTAGAAACTAGGTCAGCAAGGGAAAAAACACATTTCCTTATTATCCTCTTGTCTTTGTCTTAATAATATTTGGTACTCCTCCATGAAGCTAAAGGCTCTTAATAAAGGTGGATTAATGTTATTAACAGCATGGTTGTCTGATGGGGACACCGAGGCTTTGACGTGCTTAGTGATGGACAAACAAAAAGTACGTGGCAAATAAGCAGAGCCACCAGTTCTGCTGGTAACCCTGCTGGTTTTTAACTCGGTGAAAGAAGCCGCCCTTCTACAACACACCCAAAGCAGAGGGTATCCAGAAAGCGCCCAGGAGACCCTATGGAGCCTTGCTCACAGATGCACATAAATTGCATTCTTTGGTTCAGATTCACTGGTAAGGAAAACAGAAAGATGATGAGACTCAGTATTATGATATAATCCTCCTTTCCCCAGTAAACTTAGTGCATCTGCCAGCCACTGCTATGCTCTTTCTTCCAGTAATCTCTACCCGTCGTTCAAAAGAGCGGCTCAGGTGGAAGGATGTCAGCACTGGCACTGATACTCGGTGTCGTTACAGCTTTTTGAAATCGCTTCTCACAAACTATACCCCCCCTATGCTTAAGTAGTCCAGTTCCACCATGGCCTGCAGGGTGACGAACAATGGCAACTTCAGCAGTTGCAGCAGGGTAATTCTTCTTACTGCACACCCTAGATGTACTCCATGAGCACGATTTTATCCCCTCGGTCCCCGGAAGGGCTGTCTGCATTGCTACGTCAAGAAAACACTGGGTTAGACAGCAGTCCGTGCTCAGAAAATGTATTTTGGAAGCCCCAGGTTAACAGTTATTTTAACTTTCACTTCATCGCACCCTTTGCAGTGACAGTGAGTGAAATTTTGATTACTGTTGTAGTCACTGACAAAACTCCCAGCGACTGTGAGCCAGAATGGAGTCAGAATTTCACCTTATATAAGCTTAACTTTTCTCATTTTGGATGATATCTACTTTTACTAAGTGGAATTACTGCTTTTGACTATGTTCAATCTATAACCTCTTGCAGCCTTCAATTACAGCCGTTTTGTACTACGATAATCCAGTTGACAGCAAATAACTCAGCCCTGGATATGACAGGTTTACTTTCTGACTTAAAGCCCAAAAGTGGCAATTGGCTGGAATTACAACCTGGGATGTTGAACTGTAGACAACCTGCTTGGAAATGCATCTTTGCCAGTGAGTCTAGAGCGCCTCGTGAAAAACTTAGTTTCGCTATCAACACATTGTTTTTGTCCGGCGTCATGAATACATCATTCAGTTTTGTGAGCCAGCCAGTAATTTTTGATGTTGAAATCGGAGAATGTGGCAAAGAATTCCACGAAAGTCAGAGAACAAACTCTCGCTAAATTTTTCCTTTTCTGTGGGCTTGTATATACATAATTACTTCATAAATTGTTTTGTTTGAAGTCTTTTTAAATAATGAAAACTTTTTTAATATTGGCCTATTAATTGTCCCCAATATAAATTTCAAGGGGTTTTAACCTATACTGTCATCATCTTGTTGTTTAAAATGAAGTCTTTGTGCAGTCTCTGCCCAAGAGAGATGATTTTATATGGGATCTGACCCCAACCAGGATTCTTACTCTTTCAGGTTCAGTTCTGAGCTCTCCACAAGCTACTATTGCAATATATATGCACTGCATTTGTATCAGATTTGAAAGATGCTTTAACATGCCTCCCAGCATCACGATTGTTTCAGCCCTGATATTGAACATGAGTAGGATGAATGTATCTCTTAAATGCACTAGTGAGTATGTGCCATGAGTCTTTGATTTCTTTAAACTTATTTACATTTTACTTGCCCTTGAGCAATGAATTTACTATGTCAGCATTGTCTTTTCTACTTACGCTTTGTCTGTCTTGTCCACTCACCTTAGCTTGATGTTTATTTTTTGTGCACGTGTATAGTCCATTGCACTAAATGCACGAACTGCCTGGAGTGGAGGATTTTCCATATATTGTGTCTTTCTAAGATGCACCCTTTGTAGTACTGCAAGTTCTGCAATATTGCCCAGCTTTAAACTAGCTTTGAATTTTCTCATTAGTTCCTTTTTAAGTCAAATACCCATTCACACGTGTACTGGTCTCAGATGACTGTGGTCTAACTGCCTTAGATGCTTTACAAAAGTCTTTATTCTCTATACAGGCAGCCCTACCTCTCTCAGTAGCTGTGTTCCTTTCATCTTTGAAGCTTCAAGTGACCAGACTTGCCAATATCTGCTTTTGTCTGACCCTGATCAAAATCCACAGTTAGAAAAACTGGTGAGAAAACATACATGAGTCTCTTAGACCTCCTAACCAAAATCACGTTTGACAGACGATGAAGGATTTGGGAACAACAGGTACAATCTTGCTGTTGCTATCAAGGCATACTCATCAGTCTTGGGACAGCTCATTCGGTAAGCAGCTTCCAGGACATCAAATCTCTCAGTCATCGCTTAGCTAGGTAAAATGCCTCAATGCACCTATTAGAGTTGCAAAGAAGCATTTCTGATAGTGCCTGCCCGCCAAATGGGTCTGTCCCTGTATGGCCTTGCTTGTTGACGTTAAGTGTAGGCATGCTGTTCTTGGAGATGCGGGTTAAACGCCTTGCATGTGATTTTTTTTCCTTTGCCTTGAGCCCCAGAAGACCACTGACATTGCACTATCTGGCTCTCAGATAAAACTAAATTCAGGACACTTTTTTTGTAGACGCTGTATGGATCTTTCCCTACAGCAGAAAATGTCTAACCTTAAGTCAATCGTTGTAAATGGATTTACAAGCTGAGCAAGTGCCTCTTCACTCTAATGTGAAGAGTGATGGAAACCTTCTAGCATGTAACCCAGAAATGTTAAGCTGTTCCACACCATAGTGGTCAGGTGAGATTCAAAACATTCATCAAGGTTCAAAATTTGCCTTGAGATAGAAATCTCGGCTCTGACACTGAATCCACAGCAGCTGCAATGACTTCCACGGGGTAGATGCTCTGAAGGAATTGAAAACTCATTCTGTTGATGACACATTCATGCAACAGTTATCCAGATATGGAAACATATCTGGGTTGTCCTAGCAGGTGGTCTTACGTTGCCTGCTACTACTACTGCCACAACCTTAGGGAAAATCCTCTTTGGACTGAAAATTTGAATACGGACAAACTCATGTTCATGGTAAACTTTACTTAATGGAAAGCTTCCATATGCTACAAGGTCGTCCCATATGCTACAGGCTACTGGGGTCTTCAAGATTGCTGATAGTATTTGGTGAAGGCCTGGGCTTGGCAACATGGATGGTAATGATCTGGGAAGTGGGAACAGTTTCAAGGCAGATGAAGTGCTATCCTGAGGTGGTTTGGTGAGGCTGAGTCTAGTGCTGACACAGAGAACGTGGTGTGAAAGGTTCGCACTTTGTCCGTGAAGGTGCAAGAAGAGCTACAGAAGACAGATTGGTGGGATCTGTAAAAAATACAGAACTTTTCTGAATTCCCTTTTCTTGGCTCATCTCCATGGCAAGAGGTCTTCTTTCAGAAGACCACAGGAAAGCTCTGGAGAGGATGTGGCAACGCTGTTTAATAGCGGGGCTGAGATGGGTGTAGAAACCCTTGGCTTAGAAGAAGTAACCAGTTGCATCTTGTGGACAAAGGGAGGAGGCAAGTTGTCGCACGCTTGGCTGGAGCTAGCCACTCCACAGATTTACGATTTTACATTGCACCATAATGCGTAATGTATGAAAAGATAAATATTTTCCATTCAGCAACATCTTGCTGCATTTTCATCTAACTCTATAATTTTAATTATAAAGTGAACATAACCTGTATCAAATTATGATTTTGTTAACATATTGAATGAGGACAAGAAAAATAAATACCAGATTTTATACTGTACAGGCACATGAAGGTATAGCAAAAAAATCTGGTTTCCTTGACCACATTGTCATAATATGCATATATAACTGCTTATTGAATCCAGGCTGTGTAGACAACAGAAAGAACACTGGCTCCATACCATCACAATGCATGCCCACAACAAAGAGGAGGAAAGAACAGGCTCTTTCATTGTGTGTTTCTAAGTATTACTAACATAAGGGCTAAAAGCATTACCTCTGTCTGAAGTGTATCTATATATCCATGCATAAGTTATTAACTGGGCTTCCTGAGCACAGTTGCTGAAAATATTAATATATTCAAATTATATTCTAGCTACTGCAAAAACAGTAGATCAGACAAATGTATTAAAATCTCTTCAGACAAAAGGAGTCATGTTATTTATAAAGTTCCTCTCCCCCCTTACTGGAACACAAACCTTCATTGTATATAAAATATGAGAACGCAAGATGATCCTTAGATGTCAAAATGTGGCTTAAAGTTTGAATGTAATCATAAAACAGTGACTCTAATGCTTGCCATAAACAAATTGTCACTGGTATTATGTAACTTAGACTATTCACAAAGTAGAAAAGACTGGAAGAATAAAAGGTGGCTGCCAAACTCTACGGGCCAAATCCAAGGGTTGTGCCAAATTATGCTAGTGGACTGGGAATTGTAAACCCAGCATGGAATTCGGATTTGCACTCCCTGGTGCTCGGGCTGCTCCTATGGCTTAAATTAGAGTGAGATAAAGTGCATTTTTTTTTTTTTTTAGTTTGTTGGTTTAGACTGTAAGGCAGCAAAGCAGCAACCAGTGGCTTCTGCAGCCCCCGCTGCTCGCTCTTTCTGGGAGACGGGAGAGTTGGATAAAAGTTCCCTGGTCGTTGCAGGACCCATTTTTGTATGGAGTGGTTTTCTAGGACGCAAACAGGCATAGTCAGATTGCACCAGCGACGCAGACTGAAAAGGGAAGCACACCCCTCTCAGATCTGGTGGTCTTGAATTTTTCATGTTATCCAACGCGTAGGGTACCGCCTCGTCGGGATGAGACCCTGCTCCCTGCTCGGACTCCTTAGGAGAGCCAGCACAGCAGGTTAACGATGGAAAACCGTACACCAATGCAGAAGGCCTTGGCTGTGAACAGCAACTAATCATTCATAGATCCTTTCATTTAGTCTGGACTTTAGGATTAATGTATATCTGATAAAACGTGCACGGCACAGATCTAGATTACAGCTAATGGTTGTATTAATGCCCTTTATCAGGGACAACAACTAAACTAGGTGATTGTCCACCTCTTTCCCCCCTCCCCAACCCCTTCCTTTCAAAAATAAAATGACGTTTTTGTCACAGCCTGAAATAATTGTTCAAGCAGAGATACTGTTTTAACTCATTATGAATTATTAGTGGAAAAGTGGGTCTCAGAAGTATGTTACATCTGAAATATTTTTCGTCACTTGAACATGTGCCGTCCAGAACTGGCCCTATTCTACTAGTGACTGGGAACAAACACTTCGCGTTCACAGATGCTCCTAATTTGGTGTGGTTTGGAGTGTAATTTAGATCAAACGTATCCATGTAAATGAGTCAGGGTTTCTTAATTAGGTGCCTCTAAAGAAAAAACTTGGACCACATCAGTAGGTGTGGGTGTGGTGCTCACAGTACTGGAATCCTCCCTATAGATGAAGCTCAGTTTTGTTCAGGCATACTGTAGGTTTTTCTCCTTTTTTTTTTTTTTTTTTCTTTCCCTTTCTTTTTTTTCCCTTTTTTTTTTTTTTTTTCTGAAGCACAATAATAAATCTGCAGATGGCATAGACATAAAGACGCTACTTCAGAGGAGCTGTCTAAAACACTGTCTCTTTGGCAAATGCCTTAAAGTAGGTCATTCTGCTGTGATTTAGGTTTATATTTCATTGCCAGCTTTTTGTTCCCATTACAAGTAGGGTGCATTCCAGTCCACAGATTTGCTCTTCGTTTTTTCACATTGGTTTTTATTTACAAGAATTTGTAGATCTTCATAAGAAAACGGCCAATGCCCTGTCAGAAGTACTGATCATGCACTTGACCACAAAAAGAGACGTATGAAGGTGATAACCTGCAAATGGTGGAATGTAAAATATCATTCTCTGGAAGCAAAAAAAAAATGTATTGATTCTCTTAACATGGTGATTGAAATGATTGTTGCATGTTTTGCAGTGTGTGAGAAAAGATTTGATCTAATGTAATTTCAGAAGTCTCACAGAGCAAGGCCATCCATTGCCCTAATTGTTCAGGTATTTGCTTTTTCTTTTTATATATTTGCCACTGAAAAGCATGTATTTCATAGCTTATAAAAAAATAGAAAATCATCAGGGTCTGTTTTCCCATCAAAGTGCTGAGGGATTTACATGCCAAACTCCCACTAGCCTTAATGAATTACCTGCATAAATTCCCTTTCAATCGATAGCAGAATAGATCCTATTGTGTTATATTAATTATTTTGCACAGAACGCTGACATTTTGGCATTAAAGCCTTTTTTGTTTTGTTTTATTTTGAAGTTCCAATGAATATCTTAAGAAACTTCAAGACTATTATTTATTTTACAGCCTTATTCTGAGAAAAAAACCCCTTATCTTTAGTCAGAAAAATGAAAAGCATTGCAATTTTCCCGTTGATGCCCTGGTCCTGGACATTAATGGACAGTAATGCGTTTAGGGCTCAATCTCCCAAAATAGTAAAAAAAAAAAAAAAGAGGAGGGGAAAAAAAGCCCTTTTGTAATGAATTGAACATTCTTAATTTTCACCAACAAAAAACATTCGAGTTGAAAAGAACGCTAACCCCAAGCAATATTAAGAGGTTACAAAATCACATAAATTATCTCCGCCAGTGATATTCTACTAAAGCTTATGTGAGTGCAAACCAGAAGCAGGACTCTCACATGGTCTTGATTAACCAAAGAGTACTTAGCAGTAACTGGCCTTCCCCGAGATGTGCTGGCCATATGCACACGTACACCCACAGCCCCAACACGCACACAGAGGAGCCTTCGAAGGCGTGGGGGGCTCGGAGTGGGGGACTGGGAAGTGAGCGGAGGGTGGAAGTGAGAAATGTTCGCTGTGTCATCATGGGCGAGTGCCTTACCCTCTTCATTCCTCACTTTCTCCATCTACACAACTAGGATAATAAAACTTACTGACCTGAAAAGGAAGTTGGGGGATTTAATTAATGTCTGAAAAGCTTTTTTGAGATTGTTTGATATTGAGTAACGTGGGATGAACAATAGGAGCTCCTTGAAACAGGGGCTCTAACTATCTGTGTTTGTGTACTGCACCTAGCACAATGGTGCCGTACAGCCACAGAGTCAAATGGATCATAAATATTTAAATTAAAACTATGTTAATTATTTTTATCATTCTGTTATTTGCTGATACACCAGTTCAGTACATTTTGAAGCTTGGTAGTATTGAAAAGTACCCAGTGTAATTATTCTCCTGACTGTTATGAAAATCAGGGTTTGTATTTTTAAATACGGTTTTGGCTATAGGACGTGTATGGAAACACAGGTAAAAAATGTGGTTTTAATTACTTGTCATTCTTCTCATTAAAAACACTAAGCTGCAAGGTATTCTTCAGGGAAGTGGTGAACTTTGCGAACTCTCTCGTTGCACAAAAAGAAGGACTGGTCATGACTGCAAAAACCTCGGTAGCACGTCGCCCCCGCCCCAAAGTGAACAAGATAAAAATGCATAAAGTTGCTTCTGGAAGTCTGGATTTCTTTTTCGCCTTTAATCCCAAATCTACTATTACTCCTGTCCTATGCACACTTGTGCTGGGCATACGTTTTCTTGCGTCCACTAATTTACAAGGGGAGAGTTTAGTAGACTGATGTGTACTTAGAAGAGAGAAAATGGGTTTAACTCTTCTCCTTCCCCCCAGAATGAGCCCTGGGAAGCTATGGTACATGGGACAAGTGTTGGCATTGCTCCAGCTCTTTTCTAAAACTCTTCTATAGCTGAAACAGAGAAAAGCACGTGTGCAAGAGCATGTTTCGATATATATTTGCCCTTCTCAAGCTAGAAAGTGATTAATTCATTTCATGTAAATCTTAAAATTCTAGTCAGGGATGTCTGTGTCTTTTATGCTCTTGGCCAGTCACTTACTCTTCCAGTCTAAGAGGATGTTTCTCCTCCTCACATTTCCAGTAGCTGCTGCCCAAGCTTATAGGAGTAAGGCTGAACTTTTCTCCCTGCTGCTGCCCCTTGGCTGAAGAGCAAGAGCTGCTCTTGAGTTGCCTGAGTATAAAGAATGTCTGGATTCAGGAAACAATTTCAATAACTAGTCTTTCTTGTGCCTTCAGTTAAGGGCTTCTGTGCTTCTGCACATTCCTGAATCTGGGCATTTTTCCCGAAGCAAAATTTAAATGCCCATCCCACACTTTGGGTTGTAGGTTTCCCATAGGCTCTCTGAGGTTTCCCAAACAGGGATTTGTTGTATAGTCCTTCCATGCTGGGGATTGTTTTTTTCTTTAAATAACTTCTTCCTTTTATTTTCTTCTTATTATTCTTAATAAAAAGCTTGTAAAATTCTTAATGTAATCTGTTCTTCTAGTGTGTGAAAAAAGGGTTCACTTGAGCCTAGATTTAACGTGTAAGCCTGCCCGAGACTGCTGATATGACACATAGTTTAGTAAGTGCAAAATCACATGTTTGCTACATCTTTCTTCTATCAACTTTCAAAAAAAAAAAAAGTTTGCAGACATCCCCTGCTTAGTATTACTAGATGCCATGCTTTAACTTTATTTTTGGATTTTCCCTCAGAATTCTGGGTACTGCTGCTGGACTTGTCATCACGTTGTCATTGTGTCCTGGTGTGCGGGCTACTGCAGGCTTCTGTCTATGCATGGCTTTTTTCTTTTTCTTTTAATAGGTAGAAATAAGTCTGTTTAGTTGCACGTAGTTTGCAAAAGCCTGTGCTCTTCGGAATGTAGCTGCCACATGTTGCGAGGTTTGGGGTGGGGTGTGTTTTGTTTGTCAAGTTTGGCTACTTTTCTCTGTTCATAAACCTGAATGAATATGGGGGAAGGTTATTTTTCAAAACAACTGAAGCATGAATACATACGATTTTGTCACTTAATATATGAATATTATTGGGTTTGTCTTAGATTAAAAAGTCTACCCTTGATGAGAAGCTTATTTCCAATGAAATTGATGCAGAAAAATTACTAGTAAGAATGAAGTGGGCAAGGGGGAAGGCAATCAGAAAGAAAATCATCATTCTCTCTATGAAAGGGCAGAATGGCTTCTGAAAATGTCTTGTTGTGCTCTGTACAGTACTGGAAAAAATGGAGAAAAATAAATGGAGTTTCTTGGATTCAAAGGTGAATCAAAAGGAATTGGCTTCTGCCCGGACAAGGCAGCCAGATAGGCCACAGTAACAGATCCACGTGATAAACCAAGAGGCAACTGCAGAGCTCCCCAGACAACTTGCCTGAAGTGCCTGCCAAGGAGGCAGATGCTGCTGCTGGAAGAATATCTTCCACAGTTGGGCATCTGGGTTCAGCGCTTTCCACGTAAGGGAGAGGAATGGTAGCATCAGGCTGGCCCCTGTCTTCCCATTTAATTATTTCAACATCCATTTTATACTTTTGTAAATAACATCTATTATCCTGCCTTTGTGCAGGAAAATAAGAAGCAAGGAGAGGGGTTTTGTCTGTAATATATCCCTTTGCAGGGGTGTCTACACGGATGACTCGAGCTTGGCTGCCCTGTGCTCCAGCCTGGTCAGATGTGAGACAGCTCGGGTCTGGGACTCACAGAGCTGCCTTGCAGTGGCACGGAGCTCAACCTAATAAGCAGAGCAGGCTGAGATTCATTAATTTAACATTAATAAGCACAGCTTATTAGCTCAGGCACAGCGCTGTATAATGCAGGCGCACAGCTTCTGGAGCAGAGCTGCATCTGCCCTCGCCAGCTCGGAGTGTGGTGCAGAAGACCCAGCCAGGGTGCTCCTCTCCCCTGCTGCATTTTGCATCAGGGAGGAAAGAGTATTCTGCGGTCACTGGAGAAGCTCCTGTGCGAACAAAAAAACCCTCCACATTTTTAGATTACGTCACTGGCTTGTGCTGAGTCTAAGTCATCTCAACTTCTTGTGCCTCGGTTTCCCTATGGGTGTATAATAGCTACCTCAAGATGCCTCTGTGAAAGCAGGTTAGGTACTGATCATAAAATACTGTGGGATCATTAAGGAGTGAAACGGTCCTTCTACCTCACTTGAATCATAGTTCTGTGAGTAAATTACTTGGTATAAATAATGATTTATCAAATAGGGAATGGCTGAGCTCAGCTCATGTTTGTGCAGAGAGGCAATACAAGGTTTCTGCATCATTTGTGTCCTGCAAAATAGGATGAGAACAGTATCTGAGTTTCAGCTGGTACCTGCGATTAGCTCACTCTGTTTGGGAGTAAAATTCACTTGTAGATAAGCAACAGGAAAGAGTGGAGTCCTGGAGAACTGGGGCGCTGGTTTCACGAATGTATGAGACAGCAGTCTATGAGCTATATATAGTGAGCAAATATTCTCTAAATGTGTTCAGGTAGAGCAGGTTGTTTTCTGTAGCCCTTTGTTTGGGAAAATCTTTACTCATGTTGGCTTTTGTTGTTTCTTTCATGTGTAAAATATATTTGTTTGGTTTGCTCATCTTCAGGAAGAAGTATGAATAACCTAGTAGTAGTTGTGCTCAGTTATTTTCAGTATGAGTCCTAGTAAAACAATTTCTTATGGTATTAGACTGACAAGAGCTACATGATATGTCTGTTCAGTGCCGTATTTTGTCTCTTTTTCTTATGAGTAGAATAAATTTCATGCAAAGATGAACAGGAGACATTGAGGGGTTGGGGTTTTTTCCCATCAAATGCAAGAAACTTAAAAGAACAGGTACTGCAACCCCAAGCTTTGCTTTTAATCCACCTCCTTTGAGCTTCATGTGCTGCACTGTGACTTCTTGCAACTTCAGAGGGCTTGGTTTAAGAAAGATATATGGCACTGGTGTTAATCCCTGCTGCTAGGCCTTTCTTGCAGACTCTCTCATTGGCTGCGTTGTCTGGGTTTCTAAAGGAGGACCCTTCCAAAGTGCGTTTCACATTGTTATTTGTGCTTGATCTGGACCTAATCCTGCAGACTGGATCGCCACAGAACGAAACCGTAGCGCAGCCTCACTGCTGTCAGTGATTTAGGGTAAATGTGGCCTTTTGGGCGAAGGTTGGATTCTCATGGTGAGCTCCTGCATGTCAGTGAGATGTATGCTCCTGTGTGCTGTGCAGAAGTCACAGGCTTACATGGCCCCACGGCCCAGGTCTGCATAGCCCTGTTCTCCTATTTGTCTGATAGAGAGGAAAGAAAGGGGGAGGAGAAAGAAGGAATGCCACAGAAACAGCGTAACTGTGGTCCTTTAGCTTCTCTTGAAGCTCAGTTCAATGGTGGGTAAGAACAGCCATCTCCACCAGCAAATACAGGAACTGCAGTAATATGCCTCAAACCAAACTAGTTTACTTATTTTTTCAACTAACCAGAAAGTTTTGAATTTCCTGTGATTTATACCGAGCAAAACCTGTGGTTGAAGAGGGTGGCACAAGGTGCAAGTCAGCGGTGAGGCTGTCACGTCATGCACATTGGCACCCCTGTTCTGAAGAGTGTTCCTGAAAGCGATTCAATTCTATGCTTTTTAACCTCTGCAAAGTAGTCTTGTTTCCTAGTTAAATTTAAATTAAGTAAAAATAAGGCAAACACACACAGCCTATATTTACATGACATAAACATCATGTCATTGTGTAGAATGTATGTGTCTTTATCCTCATTACAGAGCCATGAGTTCTTATCCCTGTCTTTTGCACTGACAAGTTCAAGAGAACAAATCAGTTTTTATCTGTTGGTTTTAGTTTTCTTCCCCCAGTATCTATTCTACTGCTGCTTCTACATCAATGGAGCAAAGCTCATGGAAAAGCCTTATCCTTCCCTGAGGATGTGCTTGCATGGCAGAGAAGGTTGGCCTTCTTCAGAGAGACTCAGACGATTGCTCCCATAGTGCTCAGACCCTCAGATGGCTCAGACATCACATCTGCCTGCCTTCCATCACTCGGTGCTGCTGTATTGCATCGCTGTACCTCTAGCTTCGTCATGCTTTCTGCAGTGACACCTCAGTAAGAGCATGGGCTTATTTAGGTAGCACTATGTCTATAGAGTTGTAGTCAAGCCCAGTGTTGTGTACATACGCATTAAGAAGTATTAGTATTTTATAGGGAATATTTTAGTGTGGGTTTTTTTTTTCCTTTGATTTTCTTTTCTCCAAGAAACATCAGTCTTGGTCCAGTTTTGCCAGTTATCCTACACATACACAGCAGGAAACAATTGCTGTCCCAAACAGATTATGCTCTAAAAAGCCAAGGCAGACAAAGGCAGTATTATCATCATTTTGTAAACAAGGAACCAAGGCGCAGAGAGATTAAGTGATTTACCCAAGGTCACCCAGAACATCCGGTCAAAGCCAAGAGCTGAACCCATGTCTCCCGAGTCTCGATCAAGTGATTTAACTATGAGATCAAAGACTTATTGTGCATACCTGATAACTCTCCCCTAAGGCATGGTAACAAAACTTTTTTCAGGTTAGGATCAATGCCACATATGGTGCAGTAAATTTTGTATATGGCATATCTGTGCTGACAGCGTGTACCCACTTCTTGCACTCAGGTTCTTCCCAGGAAATAATTTCCCTTATTATTCTTCCATTGACAGTAATAAATTATCATCCTTCTCTAGATAACCGCTGAAGGAGAGAATGTGTGCACAGGGTACATCAGATGAATACATAGAAAACTATTTTTCTGCAAGGCCAAACTCAGTCATTTTATGGACTGTTTAAAGTCCTTCCATGCTGAATGAAATGGGGACATTCCCACAACTATATGGACTTCATTTTGCAGTTTCTGCTGGACGTTGCAAAACAAGATAAAGGATCTTAATCTCTTATGTATATGCCAGGAGAATGTAGCAGAAATGATCAGTATAAAGGCATCATTCATTATAAGTTCAGAGTAGTCTTTTTTTTTGAGTCTTTATCACTCACTTACTGGGGTCATTATATCATTCCAGAGACGGGGCCCTAGATCCTACTTAGTCCCTTCATTTTAAAGGTAGTTTGGCTGAAAAGTGACTGTACAAATGGCAGCGGTTAGGCCCAGCAGCAGGACAGTCATGAAGGAAGGAACAGGATCCTGCCTTTCGTGTGCCCCTGTCTTGAGGTATGCCACTTCTGCCCAGTCATTCTGCAAGTCACAGAGCTGCAGGTTGGTTTCTGAGCAATAGTCTGCATAAATTTTTGCTGTTAATGCCATGAAACATGAGAAGAAAACCCAAAGTGAACATGAGATCCTGGGCTGACTTTGTGGTCTGACGTCTTTTGCAAACGGAGCTCAGCGAGTGGGGAAACCACAGAGGAATGTTAAGGTGGAGCCTCACCGTGACTTTTTTCTCTTTCTGTGGTGTGTCAGCAACTTCAGGAGAGCAAAGGTGCACTTCTGAATTTCTCCTCAGTGTGTTTTAGATGTTCTGTGTGGTCACAAGCTTCCTCATGTGGTAGAAGAGCTTGTAATGTATTTTCTTGGGTGAGATTATTTCTATCATCACGTGCTTCAATAAAGGAATTTGGACGGCAGAGATCTCGATGGTGAAAATATGGTGATCGAGAGGTTCATTGCTGGAGAAAGTCAAACCAAATTGGACAAATGCAATACTGGAACGTGTTGCATTTGCCCAGTTCAGTGCATCTGTAGCATAGTACTCCTCATGTGTCTGCCTGAATCGAAGGAAAACAGAACTGACCTGTTTTCTAGTAAAGGCAAAACTGATGCTTTTGCTTAGATGTGCTGATTTCTTGAGCAGGAATAAGATATACGTAGATACCATAAATCATGCTTAGTTTTTCCACAGAACTGAATTATCTTTGGTATTTTGGATGACATTTCCAATAGGATTTGGACACCACACACCTATTCCTTTTAAAATTATCGATCTGTTAGTACCACAGTTCTACTTACTCTCTTAGATGTTCAAAAAGGATTTTCATTGTGTCATGGTTTGGTCTAGGGAGCTTTTTTACCAGGCTCCTTATGGATTTGATGCGAGTGGTGTTGTCCTGGATTTCTAAAGGGAGGAAAAAAAAAAAAAAGAGAGAGAAAATAACCACTTGAGTACCATGTTAGGACATTACTTTGCCCAGTACTGTGCCTGGTAGCTTGACAAGAAAAGCCATCATTGATATATGATTGAAAACAGAATATATCATACCTTCTTCCACCATAATAGAGAGCAAGAGTAATTTACAAGGATTAAAAATTCTCTTTTAATCTTAAAGGAACATTTTCTGGTTCACAGAATTATTTCCTTATGATTTTTATTTATTTTATTAGACTATTAGACCATCATCCTAAACTAAAGTACCTCCAAGTAGTAAGAGACCCACATCTTGAGTAGCACCCTGTCATGTTTGAAAATATAAAATGATTTGCTATTCTTTTTAGTCATGTTTATTCACTGATTTCGAGAAACTATTCCACTGTAGCTATTTTCTAATACCTGTAGCATCTCACAGCTGTATTTTCTGTAGGAAAGAATCTATATTTCAAACTTGTAATTACAAATAAAGAATGCAGTACTAAGTACTAATCTCTCTTTTGAGGTGATAAGAATATTGCTATGCTTTTTGTTAAGATATACCTTCTTGTTTTAGCATGATTCATAGCTTCACGGGAAAGGTTTGACTGATATTTTCATCGATTAGTATAAGATGTTGTAACTACAGCAAAGTCATGTGTAACTGTGCTTTCGTTTAGGAACAGATTAGATAAGGTGCCAGTAGGTCTGATGCAGGGAAAACATCGTGCATGTTACATGCCTTAGATAACCTGAGAATACTTTTCTGATCTTATCATCTATGATTTAATTATCACTTATTATCCGTTGTATATGTTTCTTTTTAGTATTCATATTACCCTAGCACCCAGAGATCTCAATCAGGATAGAATCCCAGTTGCAGTAGATGCTGCCTACACAGACATGGTGATGAGTGCCTTGATTCAAAGATTTCATCAAAAAAAGTTTCCAGCAAAAAATTCCTGCAATACAACTGAATTTAAAAGTTAAAATTGCTAGGTTAATGTCCCTTCCTCAGCATGTATTCCTAATTCTGTTGAGACTAATACTTCGTACGCACAGATATAGATGTATATATCTACACTGTTTGTAATTTAAACATTTATATAGATATGAAAGACAAGATCTTGAAGTCGTCAATGCATAGGTGTGATTATCCAGTAAAAAAACCCTAAGCTTTCATACGGATTTATTCTATAGGAAGTCATGCAACTGACAGTAGTCGTAATGAAGTTACACACGAATGAGGAACACCCTTTCTGTGTATCTCGCTCTTGTTCTGGTCTGACCTATACAGAACCTTAACTGCTGAACAGCACAAGCTCCCCCAGTCTTGCAACCCAGTCGTCCCTTGATGTTTTCTGCCACAAGCCTTTAGTACCGTTTATTTTTGTCCCACAGATGATCTGTCCAGTGGAAATATGTCTGAAGCTACAAGCGAAAACGATGTGAAATTTGCAGAAGTGGAGTACAAATTCTGTGGGCTTTTTACTTGCGCTGCTTGGTGTGCCTACGCGCTACGATCTTACCAGATAAGTTATATTTAGATTGGGGCTGCCCTGGCTGTACTGCAACCTCTCAAATAAAGCTCCTCAGCCAGTTTATTTTTTAATTCTCTTTTCTCCTGAGAGTTCAATGGACTTGAGTAGAACTGAAACACTGAGGTAGAGAAAGGCTCAATGGAAGGAAAGGTTCGCTCTTTGCCTGTTGTGAGGAAATGGCATACAGTAGAACTTTATCGTACTCTCTTGAAGGAAGTGGCTCTGCTCTGTGTTGATTAACACAGATACCAGCTTGGTAACTATCTCCCCTACAGAAACATCTACATTACAGAGGCTGCGCTTCCTTATAAGGCATATTCGTAAGAGAAATAAACCAAAAAGAACAGTATTAATTTACAAAGAAATTATTTATTGAGAGAACGGCAAGGGTAGAAAGCTTTGGTTGAGGGCTTACTGTACCAAAGTCGTCAGTTCTGACATGTGGGAGAAGAGCTCTTTTGTCAGGCACTAAAGCACAAAACCTGTAGAAATTTTGCACAAAATTATTTTGTGAATCGGTCTATTTGTTAATTGTCGGCCTGTTGTAAAAGAAGAAGAAACAGGCAACACGTGGTAACTTTAGTCAGCATTTCTGAACTGGGAATGATAAACACCTCTGCCTGGCTCTGGCATTTATCAGTACTGAGATATTATTACCACATAGAGTCACAGCATGGTTACTGTTATCATCAAAAAAAAAGAGCCAGCTAATCTTAATGGTTTGTAAAGCCGTTACCTGCACTGGTCTGACATTTATCATGATCATTTTACCACATGAGTCCTACATTGCAAAGGTATTTTATCTGGAAGGGACATCACTATGAATTATTATTTGCAGCTAGGTAGAAAATTGTATGTTGTAGATACCTTTTCTCATTATAAATCACAGTCACATTTCACCATTTCCCACACAAAGCTGCTGAGCCCAGGCTTTTTGCCATCACACTTAGTCTCGCTCCCTTTTATAGTTCTATGAAAATATTGCTTACTCTTTCATTAAAATGGTTGATATTGGTGTTTTTTTAAATGCTATATACACGCTTGATTTTTCTCTAGTATAAAAGAATTTGTTTTTCCACTTGAGGAGCTGAAGAGGATAAACTGTTCATTTTTTTTGTTAAAGCTTGCTCTCGCTTCAGTTTTTGTGGCTGGGCTTGTCTTTACTCTTGACCTTGTTGATGGAATATTTAACAGATCAGATGCAAGATCTTATGTTTCATTTGCAATGGCTATGTATTTGCTTTATTTTGGTAAAGCCTTGAGTTCGACTTTCCTAGAAATTTTCCCCTTTCAGATTCCTAAGTAGAAATATTTTTTAAGGTTTTTTTTTGTTTTTTTTGGGTTTTTTTTTTTAAGTTTTCTCTTTACCATGCTCAAACGGAGGAGGAAATCCTTAAACATGGGTTTGCATAAATAGCTGTGGAGAAGGTATCCTCCTCCTTGTGCTGTATGATGAAGCCTGGCAGTACAGGGTACAAAGGAAGGAAAACACTCTAAGCAGCTGTTAAATTCTCTAGCTAAGTCTCGAAAATGAAGTAGACCAGTTTTGATGAAAGGAAATAATATTATTTTTCATTATATTTTGTTTATTGTGAAAATCTGGGAAAAAGATTCCCATTTTGGAAAGTTAGACTCTTTTTTCCCTGTGAGGATTTCTGAAGGGAAAGAGTCATTGTAATCACATATCTCAAATAAAGAATGAGAGGATGGTTAAGGTTTTTTGCATTTTTTGGGCAAAATATGGAAGATGTAGGTGATAATTTCAGCCCATCAAGATACACTGAAGTGAATCGCAGATGGTTTTCCATGTAATATTTTCATAGAATGTATATTTAGAATTTGGGTTACTGTCTAAAAATAGGGCTGGCTCCCTTTAACGGAGCAAAACTGTGGAGATGCTCTCTTGTTTATATTTAAATGAAGAATGCATTGAAAAAACCCACTTAATATTATATAAGCTCTTTTGTAAATGAGCTTTGGATAAACATTTGAGCCCAGAAGAAAACATGATGTGTCTGTAACATTAACAGTGGCTGGGTAAAAATGAATGAAGAAAGTAACCTTTAGCACTCGTGTCCATAAAGAATACTTAAGCAAATCCCACCGAATCTTTCTTTTAATCATTAATTTTAAATGGACATAGATGTTTACAACAAGCCACTTTGTTGCAGAACAGGAAGTCCAGGGTTTATCTCCAATAACTCACGTTTGCTAGGAAGGGATGTGTGTCTCTAACCTGACATGCATTCATTATTTTGTAAGGTACTGGAGTCTGACCCGTGACCCTCCTCAGACCTGCTGCATTATTCATGTCTGACTTACTTTGTATAGTTTTACTATAGCGCCCATTTCCCTTTACCAGGCATTTCAGTGGCTTGTGCATGTTTAATGTTAAATGGCATTTATGGCTCACATTAATGCCTAATTTTATCACGAGCCACGGTTTCTTTTCATGCTTTTGAGCCTCACAGCTGAACTGCTGAAAAAAACAATGATTTATGATTCTGCATAAAATATCAAACTATTGATCTGCCATCTAATCTATGTTTCATTGTTGTTGTTTTTTCGGCATGGCTCTCTCTGATTTTCTTACATGGCTTTTCTCACCTTGTTTTGTTTTTTTGGATAAGATTTCTGCTGTGGTTAAAATGTCATACACTGTTGCTACAGCAAAATCTGTCTGCCAAGAGTTTTTCCAACAATTTGCAACTGATTCAGCTGCTGAGAGAAAGACAGGTCTTGTCTGGGGCTTTTTTGGTTTGTTTATTTCATTGTATTTTATCTTTTTTTTTGTCGGAACTGAGTGGTTTAGGTGGATTTTTGAGTGCTAATGAAATTGTGAGACTTATGGTGCTGGCTACAGCCAGCCGTAGTGTGGGCAGACGCTCTGTGAGCTTCCCCACTGTGCTGCTGTGCAAGCATCCCCGCTGTTATGTTTGCTATAGTTTTAATGTCTGTGAAAAATTCCTGATGCAACTAAATTATGTTCTGCCCTCTTGTTTGTATAAATAAACACCCGACTTAGCCAATTCATCTTGCTCTTGCCCATTTTAGAAGCTTACCCTGTCACACAATGCTTAACCCCAGTCCTTGATAGCTTTGGTGTTATCAGGGAATGAAAACTTGCTTAAAAGAGAGTGCTCTGTTGGCTTGATTTTTTTTTTTTTTTTTTTTTTTTTTTCAGAAACATCAACTGCCCAAAACTCTGCTTTCATTTGGTAAGTCTTTATATTCTGGAAGTCATGGTGGCTAAAATACACAGATTTCTATGTATATAGATAAAATATTCGTATCACTTCTAATGTCAAGATATTTTAATGTTACTGTACACAACATAAAAGTCCCAATTTTAATCACTTGCAGTACACTATGGCAATTGTCTCGTGCAGATACATTGTAAAATATTTTCTTGTTTTAAAAAGAAAATCTATAAGAAGAGTTCAAACTAACTAATGTTTGCTATAAGGAAAATAACCAATTTGTGATCTGAATTGATTTTACTTTTTATTCATGCCTCAGAAATAGATGCTGCAAACGAAAATGAGAATTGCGTGAAACCTCTCTATATGGGCAATTGATAAATTCATCCTGTGATATAAAGCAGAGTTTGCAATGAATATTCATACAACTTTTGCGATCCGTTAGCAAGACCCAAGACAATAAGTTCGCAACTCAGTCCCATTTAACAAAAATGTATGTGGAAATAATGGGAAAAAACAGCACTTACAAAAGTTAAACTTTAATGTATCAAACTCCAGGTGCCGGAGTTTGAGGGAAATAACCAATAATAGTCATTTTTTACATATTTGATGGGACTGATTATGCAATGTGCAACTCTAAATGGCTTATAGCACATTGTAGCATGGTTCCATCCCATTGGCTACAGTAGGGTGCAGGCAGATGGATGACAGTGACAAGGAGAGAAGTGCTTTTGCTTAGCCGTGCGTTAAGATGCCATCCAGAAGCTCTGTGCACTGCAGACACTTCATTAGGATGCCAGGATAATGGTAAACTACCACTCAGAGTGACACCCCATTTCCTGCTTACTGAGCTCTCCAACCTCGGCAGATGTCAACAATCTCACAGTGCTACAGAGCAGACCTAACTTTCCAGGCACTTTGACTCCAATTTTTTTCCCTTAACAGTGCCATACATTACATGCAATATGTAACAGCAAGTACCAAACAGAAAACAAAATTTGCTGCCCTAATTATAACAAAGCAGCATCTGACTTAGGTACTGCATGCCCAGCGTACATACAACCAGTTAGGCAGCATAAAAGAGGAATGATCTCTGCCCATCAGTTTTGGGGGTTAATTAGACTTCGGACTTTGATAGCTAATGGATAGTCTGATCCCAACTGAAATGACTGTGCTTCACTGCTAAGTTCTACCCAGCGTCGGAAAAATACTCTGAGCTCTTTCCTGGTATTTCATACACTGTCACAGCCTTGTGCGGGGTTTTCTGCACAGAAAGAGTAGACTTGAGCATCTGGACGGTGTGATATTTTCTCTGCAAATGCACAACTCGGGGCTGTAACGCACCTCCCCAACAGCAGTTAAAGCCAGCAGAGAGACTGCGCTATGATGCTTGACCTGCACTCCTTTCCAGAGAAACATAAATAGTTGCTCATACTTTCAAAAATCATCTTCAAATACGGAAACAGTAGGTCCATAAGGTCACTCTTTCTAATTTAATTGCATTTCTTGAACCTATCGGTGTGTGATTATGTATGTTTTTGAAATCAGGAATCCCATTTATACTATATATATAGGTTTTACTCCCCCCACTCTTTTTTGGCCAAAGAGGTGACTTAGCAGTAGTGCTCTGCCCTACCACAGCAGTGGCCCCTCTCTACTTATTTTTGGTGTGTGAAGTGGTGGAAGCACAAGAAGATATCACTGCCAGATCCGGAAATCCCCGCTCCCTTCTCCTTCACAGCCTCCTCTTGCCCCCACTGCCCATGCTGAGGATGGGCTTCCCTTAGCATCTCTCTGGTCCTCACCCGTTTTTTCCAAACTGCCGTGATGGCCAGGAGCCTGGAGGTGGACAGTGATTTAGGACAGAGAAAACCTGTGGCAG
>NC_141395.1:4925000-4947500 GCF_034619465.1 Leptosomus discolor
GTGAAGGGATGCTGCGCCGCATCCCGGCGGGGCGGGGTGAAGGTGGTCCAGTGCCCGCGGCCAGGTGGCTTCTTCAGTCCAACCTGTTTTTCTCCTCTATGTCTCAAGGAGGAACTCTTAAGCATCCTTTTTTTTTCCCTTGAAACTGTTTTTCCCTTTGAAAAGCGCTTTTTTTTTTTTTTTTTTTCCCCCCCCTTTTTGTTTTATTTTTCCCATTTGGAAATTTGATCTCGTGATACAGCTATTAGTGTCAGGTCTCTCATGGAAATGTCACTTATTGCCATCCCCTTTTTGTGGGCTCCTAAGAGCATCCTTATGGTAGTTGTGGTGGCATTCAGTCACTTAGATGCTGGCAGCTAACCACATCAGAGAGTTACCCTGTTGTATCCACGCTATCTTCCAACCGCGCCAAGACGTGAAGAGCTTCTGGGACGCTTCCTGCAGTGTCTCAGGTGCTCTAAGGCATATTAAATGGCACTAGATGCATCATATTTTAGTAAATATATTTACCTGATGTAGCTGAGCATTTATGTATCTATTTGTATCAGCAGGCTTGCAATCCAGCGCACTATCTTTTGCTCTCAGAGGTGGGTCATGCTCTCTCCCTGACGTTGTCTTCCACTGCCAAAGGGTTGGGTAAGGGGGCATGAGGAATTTGGGTGTGCATAGGGAATGTTGTCCCAGCATATCTTGACAAAAACCTCTTGTTATGGAAGTATTTAGATCTATAAGTACAGATCTTTCGATCTATAGGGTACAGCTGCTCCCATGGCTGGTGACTTGTCTTGGGTATGAACCACCACCACGCTGAAAAGTCGAGGTAAATCATTGGTTTGTGTTTCCTTAGCTTTGTCCCACTGATTTTACTGCACGATCTTCAAGGGAAGATCCCCTTTGTAGAACTAAATGGTTCCTACCTTGTGTTACGCCCCGGATCGTTAAAAGCGTTGCTCACTGGCTACCTGTTAATACACAGAATACTAAAGAGCCCTCCACAATCACAGGGGCCAGTACAGAATTATTATTAAATTTTTTTGTGTGTTATAAGCATACTATTTGTAATAATTTATGGACATTCTTGAATTTCCAAATATCAAGGCTTTGCCAAATATTTTAACTATCCCTCCATGGCAAATTGTCTTTAAATACTGGCAGTTTTTTCTTTTTAACATTTACTTGTGGACCAGAAACACTTGCAGTCTATTGCCCCTGGCCTTCTGTGAGAATGTTAGTTAGCAATGCTCATAAAAACTCAATTCATCAATGTGAACATAATTTGCTATGAACAGAAAGCTCACAAAAGGGTGAATTTGTCAGATAGACAGGTGGCCTGAGATCTCTCCCTGATACTGAACGATATGAATAATAGATTCTGGTAAATGTATGCCAAGACTTGAGCTGTAAACACAGCTGCCTCCATTCCCTTCCAGAATAACAGCTTCGAGAACGAAAGCACAGGAACCACAGTTCCACCTGAGGACTAAGCCTGTGCACGTACACACACACACACAAACACACACGCACACACAAACGCGATGTACTTGCAGGCTCACAAAGAAAACAAGCCCCAGAAAAAGGACATAGCCGTTTCCAGCTCCTTTCGCAGGCCCTTGCTTTGAACGGATTTTTAACATGTGTGGAGAGCAGAAGGAGAGAATAATAGAAAACATTTAAAATATATTTTAAAATATCCGCAGTCACATAAATAAATCTTTCTGCTCTCCAAAGGAAAAAAAAACAAACCAAACCCTCAGCTGGCTTTTGTAGGTAAAGGATCCAGCCGTAAGAGGAAAAAAAAAGTGTCATAATGTCATAGTTGAACGTGTGTAAAATAAAATTATAGTGCTTTTTTGCTTTGGTACTACTTCCAAAAATTCGTTAACTGTAATGATCCTATGTAGACCTGCACAACATTGGTTGGTTTTTTTTGTTGTTGTTGTTGCAGCCTATTGCTGTTTATTTATACTGCATTCAGTTTTAACTGGGTTTTTTAGGCTTAAATCATTAATTACTGTCCATAGACTAGGTTAGAAAGATATTGTATGTGCAAAAACGACCTTTAGGCTTTTCTAATGAACAGCTTTCTACTGGATGGTTGCCCAACATAACTTTAGAGCAGGCTGGAGTCTGTTCCAGGCAATCCCAATGACCAACAGTACAAGAGGGTCACAGCAATGTTTGGAGACCAGTGGGACAGACTTAATCCTGGGTCAGGCCTCTCTGGCAGCATCATATAGGTGGGAGGAAAAGAACCGTGGGACAGTGACTTTTTATACTGCTGAAAAAACCCAAACAAGTCTTAAAATGGACTCGGCTGGGGCCAGCCACGTTCATTTTGAGAGAGCATTAACAGTGTGGTACAAATGCTCTGATGCAGTTGACTTTAAAGGGCAGACGTGTAATGTATTGCAGAAGAGAATGGCTGGCTGAAGTGCTTGTTCTGGGCTATCAAACTCTTTTATTTTTGCAGTTCGAACTGAGGACTCTCAGCTCTATTCTTTGCATGGTCAGAATTTAATATATTTTCCCCCTTACAGGTATAAAACAATGGACTTTTCCCACACTGGCGTGCCTTATTTTAGGGATAAGGCAGGCTCCTTATTTGATCCTTCCCTGGCAGTGATATAGCCAGGAAATGAATCGGGAATTGTATCATCTGAAGTTCATACATGTTTGTTAATATTTGTTATTTAGGAAGGATGCTTCTCTGTAATGAGTTGGCTAAGGTGAGAGACATGTAGCACTGAAAGCAGAACCAACACATCCTAAAGCTCCCAAAATGTGACCGCATATGAGATATTAAAGGCAAAATGGAAGTTCTGAACAAATGAAATCACTGTCAGAATAATAAAAGAGAAATGAGCTATGATCTAATCTGTTTTCTAGCAGTGTCACAGAGGAGCTATAATAAAAGCTATTTGCAAAGTTCAGAATCATTTCCCGTGCAAAGCCATTCACACACTATACGACTCTGGACAAATGGAGGGGGTCTTGGCTTTGCCAAAAAATTGTGTATGTGGCTAGTTTACTATTAGTTTTAAGTTTGTGCACCTAAATTTCCCAGTTGGCTGCAATTTAAGCTCCCTCCCTCTTCGAGATGGCACATGAACTTGTGCACCTGGCTTTCTCCCTCTATTTTTGGTGTATCATCTTCACCCTTTTCCGACTACTAACTGCAAGTGTAAAGGACAAACAGAAAAAGAATAAAGTCACATCACTGGATGCTTATCTAATCCGCTTTTGCACCGTGCATGCTATAAACGAGAGCACAGCAAAAGATGCATTGTGTCCTCATTGGAAATGCTCGTTCTGTTCTCCTTGGAACAATGCATGAAGTGCAATCCCAGTTACGGCGTGCCTCTATTTCTGTGGCATCGTCTCTGTAAGCAGTATGTGAGGAAGAGACACGCAAAAGGGGCACAAGGAAGGATGAAGTGAGTATAGAAATGCCCGTTTCTCCCTGATCCTTGCAACGAATGTATGACGAGTGATCGAAAAAATCGTGGAGGTACACCTAGAGTCGTGCCTAGGGGTAGTGAAGCAGCTGCTCCATATGCTCCTCCTTTTAAAGCAAGTAGAAGCAACTTAAGGCTGTTCAAAATAGTGATAGGCTCCCTGTGTTACTTTTTGCATTTTAAAGGGGATATAGGTTGGACAGTTGGAAATAGGACTGCGTCAGAGAGAAGGGAACATGACCAGAGCTGAGCTGAACTTGCTCTAGGCTGCAGAAAAAAGTATGAAAAGGTGAAAAACAACATTCACTGCTGATTTCTGCACAAGTAGAATAACAGCAACTGAGGTCTATATAGATCTTTCTCATTTCAATTTGATGCCTTTTACTGTAAGGAGATTAAGGCAGAGTAGAGGGAGAAAAAGAAGGAGAAAATACTTTGTTACATGGCATCAACCAATTTCAAACTTGTGGACATCTGCAGTGGAGATTTAAGAGCAGCATGGACCCCATGCATATCTATAAAGGCTCCCTGTCAATCAAAATGACTGGTGACCCAGAGATCTCCTACTCACCTGGAAAGAAACGAACTAATTAACGTCAACGGGAAAAGCAGCAACGACAGTGAGCTGTGGGACCTCCCCGGCTCCCCGGAGCCTGACAGCATGGCTGGGAGGTTTTCCCTCTGAATGTTTTAGTGTGTGCTTATAAGTTATCTCCTGTCCAGGATGGTGTCTGTTGGAAATGCAGTTTGATACAGTCATTCGTCGTGAAGACCTAGTGACGAGCAATAATAAATCACCTCCTGGACTTCATGGGGCTGGGCACTGTCGTCTGCAAGGGGGACTCTTTCAGACCTGTCTGTATGGCTCAGTGAAGAGCCCTGCAAAAATACACCCAGGGTTCATGTACACAAACAACGTGCGAGTCTCAAAATGCGAAAGTGAGCAAATCGCTTCTTTTTCCCCCAAACATTTTGGTTGTCTTTGCACAAATCTTTCTCTAGTCCTCCTAGTTTGCACTGCACCCATCTTCCTTGCCTCACTTTCCTCTTTGCTTACCAGACTTTTCCTTTCCCTCAAATACGTCTCACGCACCAAAGTAAAAAATAAAAAAAAAAAAAAATTGGAATCACAGATTGAAGGATTTATTCAGAAGCAATAAAGCTATCACCTGGCATATGGGTAAGGTGAAGAATCTTATTCTTTTTGAATTTTACTGGACATGGGAGTTACTATGAAAAATGATAAAATAATTCTCCTCCTGCCTGCAAAAACACCATCGTGCAGTCAGCGTGAGTCACCAGCAAAACCCAAAGAAGTCAAATAAATATATGATGCATTGCCGCTATGTGGGAAGGCCTAATGTGCGGAGAAGACAAATATTGAGGTCTCTGTCTGGTGGAAGGCAGTATTACTGTGTCAACAGAGGTGCCTGAGAACTGAAATGTGGGAGCTCACGCAGTCATGCCATTGCACGGTGGGTTTCACAAGGTCGTTTTGGTAATTTCTGACATGACCAACATGAAAGCTAAATGGACAGCTTAAAAATAGGAAGCATAATCCAACCCCACTGCCCACCCTATTGTAAAGCTGGTATTATCTATCTATACATTAAAAAAATGAAATCGCAGAATATGTGTAACTTCCACGGCAATTTTTTTCAAGTGTTTCAGTTTCCAGTTGACTTCTAATAGAGCTAAAGATCAGGCCGTTGCAGAAAATGTGAGACTATCCATGCGCCAAAGCAAGTTTATTCTGGCAAAGAAAACTTATTTGTGTTATCTCTTTTGTATATTATTGCAATCTACCTCTGCCTGTACTTCCAGAACTCCAGTCCCAACAGTACTTGAATACAAAATACTATTTGTATTTCTGTTGATAAATTATTCTTCATAACAGTATCTAGTCTTTCTTTCTGTGTCTCATTTTCACCTCCACGCTGCTACATGGTTCCCTAATTATGTCTAATTATTGCACCACCAACAGCAATAACAAAAAAGGATTTAGTCAGGTAAGCTTGCCGTGTTATTGCTGCGTGTGACACAGCTAACCCTGCTGTTTCCATTGCAAATACATCACCAGTACAGTAAATTTATTTACAAAGGAAAGTGTGGTATATAATGAACAGCATTTTACAAGCAAGTAGATGCATTATTATTTATGACAAGGAACAGACTATGTAGCTCACAGTGCACAAACTGATCAAGAAATAGGACGCATACATAGATTTTCTGATCTTTTGCTTGTTCCCAGAAGTCATAGTAAAACTACATGGCTCTACAGGTAAGAAATGACCTTAAAGCCACAGGCGAATCCTCATGCATAGAGCAGTCCTTTGGTGGCTTAAAGCTGCCACACTGATTCTTCTGAAGTTATGACTGGGAGTGTCTCAGCTAGACCTCAGTTTTTGTCCATAGACTCACAAGATAGCTGTGCCACAATATCCGAGGTCTCATTAGGCACAAACATCCAGTAGGGTGTTAATAAAAGCCATTAAAAAACACAAATATACTGGTTTGTTTGTTTTTGTTTTTTTTTGATTGGGTAAAGGAATTTCCAGGAAATTAAAATTGCAGAGTATATTGGGCATCTATGGCCAAACAACGCAAAAAAAGAGAAAAAAATAGTCTGCCATGGTGAATGAACTCAAGACTAAAAAAAAAGGCCAACATTCCTCCCAAGGATATGTAACCAACCTCCTGGAAAACACACTCTGATTGCAGCTGTAGGAGAGGCAGGCTGGTGCACCAGGGGAACGCAGCGCGGCAGTCTCACACCGGACAGGCTACACAACTTCCCAACACGCGATATAGCTCTCGGCAAAGCCTCGAAGATCCTGGACAAAGCATTCCCAAGTTATTTCTCCAGCACGTTGTGTTCAAGCGAACACTGCCCTTACCTCCTGGTGCAGGAAAATATATCACCGGCGCACAGCTGGGGTGAGGGAGTCTGCGATCACTAACTAGAAAAAGAGATGCCTCTCCAAGGTCACAGTCCTTGAAACTCCTCCTTCACTATTTGGAGGTTTGAGATGGCCTTAGCCTTAACTGAATGTTTTTCTTTTCTTTTGTAATGGAAAATTTATAAGCGTTATGTATACAGATACACGCGCACACACACATATTATAATAGCTGACAAGAATAAAAGAGTACAAGGGAAGCTTATTTCTTCACTAAATATGCATTTTAATTCTTCACATATAAAAAGAACAAACCTAAACTGAAATACTGCTCCTCCTTCCCCCACCAAGACCCAGCGGTTTGGCATTTTGGAAGAAAAGTTCCTAAGTACCCCAAGCTGCTTTCTGTGTTTAGTGGAGAAGCCTGAGTGCACCAGTAAGTCTGTAACTCCACTTGAACTATTGCACTAAACATAGAGATGGCCCTTTCTTCCCAAAAATGTTCTGGGCCACAAGCTGGATGTGTCAGCAATATAGCAGATGGAGAAAATGTATACAAGTACATTAATTTTGTGGCCCAGATTTATGCAGAACATATATTTGCACAGATTTCATATAGGATTTTAAATCTTGTTTTAACCCTTACAAGATAAGATCTGAAGCTCAGAAAGAGCACAAAAGTATAACAAAAATGTTTGTAGAGCAGGGGAATGGAAACGCGAGGGCTGCTGCCGTCACTGCTTGCTTTGGTACCTGATTTACACAAGTTTAGCTGTGTGCCTCAGTTTACTTGCTGCGAAATATTTATACTAATGCTAGCAATCTCAAATGACTTTGCAAAGCTTACTTAATTAGCTCATAATTAATTAGGTTCTTAAAGCTTCCTGGATGAAAGCAAAGTTGGGTGAATAAAGCCAAAAAAAAAGAAAGAACATTGTGATTTTTTTTTCCTTTACTTTTTTTTTTTTTCCCCCAAGGAAGGTCTGCTGATGCACCTGCACGTCCCCAAATATTCAGGTGAGCATTTTTATTCCCTCAAAATCTCCCAGAGACAAAAGGGCTGCGGCGTGCCAGCGCGGCGAAGTATTTCTGAGAACATTCATACCAGATGTGTGCTCATGACCATCCTGAAAAACGCTTCTCATTGTTTGCACAGCGATTTGTCAACGAGTTATAACTGTTCATGAATTATTTGCCAAAGGAAAAAATAAATTCCCTAATGGCTTTACAGGCTGGTCTATACGCACTTTTCAAACTGCTTTAACTATAGCTGTTTAGAAACGAAGGCAGCCACTTTGGTGCGACACCCTGCTGTGGTCAGAGATGTACCCGTACCTCGGATGGAGCGACTCGATGAATTTTTTACTGTGGTCTACTGAGAAACCCTAATGAGGGTCACAAATTTTTATTTTCATTTTTAATTTTTTTTTTTTTTTTTCCTGAGGTTTACTGGGTAAACTTAGAGGCGTCGTCTGCACTGGCAGCGGCGCGGCAGCCCCAGCTGGGCTGGCCGGCACAGGCGTCGCGGGCTGCCGGCACAGCTGGGCTCTGCCGCGGCACGCCGGGGCCGGAGGGAGGTAAGGCGGCTATCGCAGGACCGGGGAACGGCGCTGGCTGGGCAGCTGTGGGAAAATCCACTTGCCGAGTGGCTCTGCGGCAGGGTTTTCTGTTCGAGGAAACCTCAGGTAGGGGGAAACCTCTGAAGGATTTTGTTTTGGTTTTGTTTTTTTTTGTTGAATAGACCAAGCTTTTGAAAAAAAAAGGAAAAAAAAAAAAAAGGAAAAACACATAGGTTTTACACTGTTTACTACGTGGTGGGTGTTATAGCGCTTAATTTCTGTGTTCTTGACAGCCTGGATGGGACCCCAAACCCTCAGTGAGGTCCTCAGAGATGCTGGGAAATGCACTGTGAGAGAATCAGCAGCTTCGGCACGAGTGCAGCCAGCAGCCTGAACTGACCCAGGACTGCAAATACGCACAGAGCCACAAACAGCAGAGGAGCCACAAAGAAAATGCTCTCCCAGACATTGCTGGAGACGTAAATGCCTCTGGTTTGCTTCCCAGCCTCTGCCTCTCTCCGGGGCTTAGGTGGTCGTGTCCTTTCCTGCACGGTGTGGTAGCACCAACACCTCAACCCACACATTCTTTCCAGCAAGGGAAGCGCTCGTTCGAGGCGGTGTTAATGTATAAGCTAGTCCTAAAGAGACTCAATTTATAAGTATCACTTTAATACTATTATGAAGCAAATTCTTATAACACTGAGTAGGTAAATACTAAGCATTACAACACTTCCTGATGTGCTCTACAACTGACCTCGGGCACCTTCTGTGTTGAAAGTGAGGCAACTTTAGGGTTAACACCTGGCTTGTTTTTCTCTATTTCTGAAGTTTAGCCAGATAAGCTTTATATTGAGGCGTGCTGAGGACAGGTAAGACTTACAGACACAAATGATTTTGTGAGGCTGGTCCCACCTGTTTATTTTGCGTGCAAATTTATCTTTATGTCACTATGCACGCCCACACTATGCACCTTTTTCATCAAACCGACATAGCCAGAGAAGAATAAAGACTGTAAATCAACCCTTAAATTTACCTCATCCCCAGAACATTGTGGGACTAATAACTGATACACAGTGGAAGTGACAGACAGGAAAACCCTGTTAACCCTCAGGTCCAGAAGATAAGCTAAAACATTTTCAAAGAATTCATCGTGCCTGGCATCATAAAAGTGGCTCAGTTCATTAGGTGAATAATTTCCAGTGAATTTTTAAAGCAACCTCCATGTAAGTAATGCACAAAAGGAGAGCAGCCTAAACCATCCGTTAAAATATTCTCTGCAGTAGATTTGACAAGCTTAAGCAAAAAAATATTTGTATCAACTGAAAAGCCTGCATTTATGTAGTACCTTATTCAGTAACTCAGGAGAACATACAGTATACTATCTGCAGGATAGCATTTTTTTTTTTTCCTCCAGATGTCTCTTTTTCCTTCCAGAAGTTGCAGAGCATTGGACAAGCAGTAACAGATGATGAACACATGCATAACTACAAATGGGCAAGCTGATTGTTTTCAGAATTGGTATAAACATTTGCTCTTGGATTGAGATTTAGCCCATAGCAAATCTTTACATTCTCGTTATAAACCTCTGACAAAAAGAGCTTCTAATGAAAATGCTGACAGTGTGAAAACGTGGTTATGGTCAGGAAAACAAATGGATAAAAAGTGGCATTTTGTAGTTCCATATGTATACTTCATCAGGGAAGTCTTTGCTAAGTTTACATTTCAAAGCAAAAGCTTGATGATAACGGCTTCTCCTACCCTTTCTATTTAGGGCCCCCAAACCTACTACTATTACTGCTACCTCCTACACTAGCATTTAAAAAAGAACACCAGAGGCTGGGATATGAACTTTGCTGAGAGCTCAGTGAGAGAGCCAGCAGCTGGATTTTTAGCATCTCTTTTTTTTTTTGATTATATAGATAACAGTAGAGCCCAACAGCCCAATCAGGACATGGCCTCACTGCAGTAGGCTGTTAAAGACCAAAAAAAAAAGGGGGGAAAAACACACATGGAGAAAAGAACTGCATTTTGTGTGTTTACACAAATGGCGCAGCAGAAGGCAGAGGAGGAGGAAGGGCCCAGTAGGACAGGAGAGGTGAGACAGGCACTCTGGGAAGGCTTTTCCAAAGGCCACTGGTGCTTCTCGGGAGGTATATAAAGAAGTCCCTGTCCCTCTCCTGCCTGAATGTGGGGTGTCTGGAAGGTTATGGCGTTTCTTCTAAACTTAGACTTGATGGGCTCTTGGGTTACCGTGATGGCAGAGCCAATATGGGAAACGAGGAGGATTACAGTGTCGAGGAGTGCTTCAGCCCTGCATCATGAGAAAAAAAGGAAAAGGAAATGGTGGTTTAGAGTGTCTAAGACATGTACGGGACTGCTGGTTATAACACAGGACAAGGGAAGGCCTGTGTTCTTTTGCACTCACAGTGGCAACCTCATTTGAGCGGCTAAAACAGCCCCAGACACACCATGCCCGCAGCCTTCCTGGCCATTTCATGGTCCACACATGAGGAGAGAGAGAGGCAGATGCGTACAAATTCTATTGAATATTCTTATTCATCAAAGCACAAGCAAAATTCAGATCTGTGGGTGATAACGGGACAGAAATGGGGGTTTACAGGCACAGATCATCTGAATGTTTTTTTGGGACAAGCCATTGAATTAGTGCTATCTGACAGAGCACTTAGGCCTTTCTTCAGTACCGTCAGGGCTTACCAGGCTTGCTTTAAACAAATAACTATGGAATAAAAGAAAAAGAAAAGATAGAAAAAGAAAAAAAAATCCCTAACCCAAGTTGTTAAGAGCCAGGAATGTCAAACCAACGGGGGACTGATAACCAGGAGGAAATCAGACAAAGCGATGATGCAATACGGGGTGCAGGGCAGTAAAATCTGCCACAGTATTTACAGTAGCATCCCTCCTTATGGTGGGGAGGGAAACAGAGTCACCTCTCCATGACTGATGGGTCCTGTCCAGTTCTGGAGCCCATTATTCTGAGAAAGACACTGAAAATGGTCAGGATACTCACACAGTGCCAAACCCTAAAACTTAAGTAAAAATAACCCCCGACCTTGAATAAGGTGTTGGAAACAACGATGTACGTGGTGAGATAAAAAGGAACTTGGTTCAGTCATGACTGAGGTTGCCAGAGGAATGGCAATGAACTACATAAACCTGAAGGAAGCAAACACGAAGGATAAGACATTGTCTCCTCTCGAGCCAGCAAGAGTTTTGTCAGTGACTTCAGCGTGACCCAGATCCTACTGCAAGGAGACAGAGGAAATGTTCAGCACAATGAAGAGGATATTGGGAGCAACACTTTCGCATAAAGAAAATTAAAACGTAGCTGAATTTCAGGAAGACCTCTTGAGAGCAGGATCGCTTGTGGAACTAGAAAATCCCCACGCTGCCACAGACAGTAAACAAATACACTGCTCCGAAAGACTTCGCTGGCTGGTGGTGTAATGAACATGGAATTATGTCATTGCAACAATATACACCCTCTGAATTTGACTCCACTTGAAGAGATGAGAGCTCTTAAGTTGCTACGTTGAAAACAATTTAATTGAACCTGGCTAATTAGAATATAACAAGTAGTTAAAAATTATGCAATGCTTTAAAAATCTTTTAATTAGTCTGAAATTCTGATGGCAAATTAGCAAATGTACGTCAGTAACTTCCCGTGCTTGACTCAATACATCATAGGGAAAAAAAAAAAAAAAGATGTATTTTGTCAATAGGGACACTTTGAGAAAACCTACCCAAGTAGAAAATAATAATGTAGAGTAAGGAATAATTAATTAATTCAAGCTTCAAGATAAGATCACTGTGTCCTGCTGACCCTACATGTTAATCAGTTGATTGATTAATTGCTACAATCATAATAATTATAGGGTGTAAATCTAAATACATTTAATGATAGTTTACACTTAGAATAAAAATGTCTTTTATGTCTGCTTATCTTTGTCATTTCTTGAAGCCTAGTCGTAATTTTTGTTTGCCATAAATAAACCTGAAGCATTTTTAGATGTTATCTTTGTGATGAGGTAGGTTTATACCTCGTTCATCTGATCAGCAATATTTTTTTTTTGTGTGGCCTCCACATCCCACCTAATGAAAAATATGCTCCTAGATGAGAAAAAATTGATTATGTGCAGTAACTAATACAGCTTCATCAAAAGATTATCCTGAAATGAAAGACAAGGGGACATACCAATAAGGCTATTGTATAGTTATAGACTGTCTTTAACCAGAGAGTTTTACATTTTGAATGCATCTTCCACCACAGAAACTGGGTTTGAGGTGAAATGGTAAAGCAGATCAGCAGCACAGGAAAATATTTTGAAAAAAATCCAGAGAAAACTAAGAGTTCTTCTGCTGATTTCTGATTTATAGGCAACGCAGAAGATCTTGACATCTACATCATCTTTGAATTTGTGCTGTTTCTCATTAAACCTGACGGTACTTGATGACTGCACTAAAGGAAAGGTGTGGGTCCTTGTGCCTCAACTGGCATAGCTACAATCCAGGTTTCTATTAAAAAGTACACGAAAAGAAGAAACAAGGGTTACTCAGTTGAATATTGTTACAGTGCTCTATTAAAGACCAGATTTTAACTTACTAAGCACTCACTAAGCCAGTGACGAGGTGTTTCAGCAGGAGTGACAGGTAGAAGTTGTAGCTGTTTGTACTCTGTGTGTCCCATGGACAAAAACTCCTGTTTCTCTCGTTGCCAGCCTGGTTCATAAGTGTTTGGTCCTGACTTCTACTTAGATTAGAACTCCTTTGTGTTTCTCTTGAAGTGAAAAGTGGCCTGAAGTAGGACTTTCATTTGCTTCCATTTAGACTGAGAACGCACTGCAGAACACCTTGATGAATCAAGGATCAGATTTCTTTCTGTTTATAATATTTTTTTTAAAAAGTTGTCTTAATTGTAATTTCATTCTTGACATTGCCACACTTTTGAAAGTCTTAAATAAGTGTGTGCCTTAAATTTTTTAAACAAAAAGTATGAGTTTCTGTTAAAATACAGACCTTAACACCAGATTTCATGACCATTTTCCATTGTGCATTTCCAGGAATTTTGGGTTCTTCATTTATAAAGTTAGTACTCACATACTGCTTTGCAACTCTCATTTTGCAGTGATATTTGTTAAATAAATAATGCTACGTTAGGAATTACAGTATAAATATTTTAAGGAGCCACTAAAGCATTTTCAAAAAAACCTAACCAGGCGAATTCCAAGTGAATGAACTTTTACAGCCTTCAAAGGGTTACCTGACCTTCTGCATTTGCAGCTTGCTTGACTCAAAGTTACAGCAATGGAGGAGATAACAGTGAAACTGTACTATAAAAATAAATTACTATCATGAATATTAAGCAACAAGGATATAATAAACATGACTGCTTACATGATTCTGATTTATTGATACTGATTTGCTAGTAAATTATCACACAAAGTACTCGTTTTGGTTGTTCAGGAACATGTGCAAAATAAAGCTTGGTGGACACTTCCCAAAGACCTTGACATCTGTCACTGAATTCATACTTTGGGATTCTTGATGCCTCTTTTTCTGGAATGGGATACAGTGGTGTATTTACTTTTCCTTTCCACAGATCTTTTTTTTACAAAAAAAAAAATTTGGCTCTCTGGCTTCCTTAAACTCTGGGTTTTAGCCATGCAGTTTTTAAAACTACTATCATGGAGGTTCAGCTCTGACACAGTGGAACAAATCCAGCTGCAAAATCTCCTAAAGGCTGTTCATGCTTGTTCTGTTAAATAGTGCTCACTTTGAGTCAAGAGGTTTCATTACTATATTTATGAACCTCTTGGCACCAGGAGTTGGGATTTCCCAGTGCTAAGCATTAATGCATTTTGCATCACTCTTTAGCACTGGGAACTCTAGATCACTGGTGCTGAGGGGTTAAAGACAGCAAAAAACCACCCCCAGATCTTTATTTCCAGATAGAACTCTTTAGTGCATGTGTGCATGCTTGATCTGTGTGTGTGTGCGTGGATAGTCTGAGCAGCTATCAGATAGCAGAGGTAGAAAGCAGGCTACCACAGTCGCTAGCTACCAGGAATTGCATGTTTTAAGGGATCTCAGCATTAACAGCCTACTGCCTGTATTCTGCATCAGATATTTGTTATCCAAATTGATGGAAAGTAGCCTATCTGAAAATAGGATTATTCTTCTTTAAATTTAAAGCCTGCTTTGTGCTTATGTGGCTTATATCACTTCATGACATGGTGCGTTATGTCAAACCTAAGATTATTTTTGGAGATTTCTGAGACAGAATCTACTTCATTTTGGCTGTCATCAGCCTAAAGCATGTGCCAAAAGACCCCTTTTTCGAGGCAGTGATTCACAAATACCATCTGAACTTAAGGACAGCTACTGCTTCAAAGCAAAAACACAGATCTTGGATCAAATTCTACTAACATCTCCTAAAGTGGTTACTCTCATCACAGTTTTGATACTTCCCTGCAGAGGATTTATATCCACACAGTGGTTTAATTTTTTTTTTTTTAAAGTGTTACTACACTTAAGCTTGCAAGCAGGATCATAGCCCCATCAGGTGCCCTGACCTGCGGTGTAAAGAAAAAAAAGCAACGACCTCAGCTGCAGAGAGCGTGGGTTGGTTCTGGCTGCATGTGAACATACAGATGCAAATCAAACCCGAGCCAAGGAAAAGGCTATTCTAGAAGTGGCACTTGATAGCCCAGGGCTGGAGCTGCAGAAGCGTATCTAAACCTGCCTGCCAGGCAGCCCTTCCTGCTTCTCCCATTTTGATTTTGTTTGAAAAGGAAAATAAAACGAAAAAAGAAAAAGGAAAAAAAAAAAAGAAATAGGGAAAGGGAAAGCAAAGAAAAAGAAAGAAGTTGCAGCTTGTGCATTCACTTTATTTGCCCTTCTTGTAAGTAGACACCCCGTGAAGGTAGCAGGGCCAATTCCCCCCTTTCCCTCTTTACTTTCGATGTCACCTGTAGGAGCGTGAGGAGAAGGTACACAGTGCAGTTTAGGCTGGGCTTTAGTCCCCGTCACTGCTCCCCTCACACTTTCTCTATATGTGTGGCTATTGCCCTTCACATGACACGGTAGCAGTGCCAGCTTGGAAAACGTTTCCCTTGTTCACCGGGGCTCTCCTGGTAATGAGTTGCAAACACCAAGCATTTCACATGAGCTTAAGCAGATGTCCAGTTCTCAGTCACGTTTTAGGGTTCTAAACCCTTTGAGGGTCCTACCTTTCTGGTTGCTTTGGATCATACATTTTGTATGAGTGACTAACGCACAGTTTGATTTTCTAACCCTCTAAGCAAACCAAGGTGAAGACTTTTTGTGCCTGGCTTGCAATATTTTTTTCCCAGTGCAACACTATCGCTCAAAAGTGTTTAACAGTGAATGAGTCAGACCACGAGCTGTTGGTGAATTAAATCGTGCTCCTGATCTTAGCGAGATTATCTATGTGATATACTGCCTTCCCAGGCAATGGAAGCATTAGTGCTTTGGCCAAAATGCAACAATAATCAAACAGGTTACAGGCTAGTGAATTTTATATGGAAGGCAGTCAAAAGGAACACTTTGACTCTCTGGAAAGGAAGAGAAATTGCATTTTCTTTTAAATTTGTGGGCATTTTAAACTCAATACCTGTACCACAAGCACAAGGCAACGGATTGCAGAAATATTTCTGCATCCAAGGCAGCATCCTTAAAAGTAAAAATCTCGTCCAATTAATCTCTTGTGCAATAGGTTGCTCCCTGACACTCGTTTAGGAGGAGGACGTGCAGCACTACTCCTTGCTTCCATTCCCACACTATTTCTTACTTGACTTCCCTTTTTAGCTGTTATCTGGTACAGCTGGTGCCCTACAGCTGCTAAAGATGCTTTTCCGTAGCCACATTACCCAGTTTTCCAGCACTACTTTTTCACAATTTGTGTCCCTCAAGAGACATTATAAATCCTATTAACTTTGAACTCTGGCCCAGCCTTGGTAAGAGCAACAAGCCTACCCTCACATTTAGACATCATTGCTTTTCCAAAGTATTTCAGTTTGCAATCGCACTTCCCGTGGCAGACCCGGAGCCGCTCCAAACAGTGCTGCTGGGAAGCCAGGCCTGTGTCGAGAGATGCCGCAAGGCGATGCTCTCAGGGAAGGGGACCGTAGTCCTCCACTCTGGCAATTCTGTGCCTGATTTGAACCTGTGACTTAACTTTTCTCTGAAATTCTGTGAGTATTCCGTAGATAGTGCTATTGCTCTTATTCTAGTTGTATTACTGTATTTTATCGTGCCCTTTAGCAATGCAGCATTTTTCTTTTCCAACTCCATATATGTGCTATCATGGTAGATCATGATGATATTTTTTTGACCATTCATGACTTGATTCTGTACCTGCCTAATTTTTCAGAACATTTAACTTCTTTCTCCATGCCAGTTTAAGACCATTTCTAGAACACTTCCAGAAAAAATTAGGTGTTGTAACTCTTTTCTGATCGATTACTGCTCTCAGGTGGTAGAGGTACAGATAAAACATGGTTTGTATTACTTAGTTTTACTTCTACAGATTCTCACCCGAAGGTTTGTCATAATCCTGAGTGTGAAGGCTGAAGTTACGCATTTTATTCTAGCTCATTTAATGCGTTATTATCGAGAGTCTTGTCTGAAGTTGCAGAGAGTCTTCTTTGGTGCCATGGTGTTACATATGCTTTTCATGGCTATAAAAGAATATTTTGTAAAACTGCGAGGTAATGGTCCATATTAAGACATGTTTTTATGGCTGGTTTTGCCTGAGAACCTACAAAGTTGCACCATCCGGCACAGAAAATTCCAAATGAAGAGTCTGATGTCAGGAGCGCTCCGGCAGTGTGGTCAGAGCACGCTGGTGCTGGAGAGCCCTAAGGGAGGTAGTACCTCCTTGAAGGACTGGTATAAGTGAACACAGCTTAAATTTACCAGGGGCCAAAGCTGCCTAAAGTATTCAGGATGCATAAAAGTACTCTATAATGTCAGTGCCTACTCTGAACACTACAGCTGTAGTAGTCTAGGTCTTCAAATAGCATAGTAGTCCAGGTCTTGAAACATCTACATGATGAAGACCAGAGAACAACTCAGTTGTCATCTTTTTTCACCAAGACATTATCATGCTATTCTTTAATGGTTCAGATCCAACACATCACCACACAGAAATGTGTGGTGTTACTCGTATTTGGAGAAGGTAGCAACTTTGAGATAGTAAGAAGGTGTATGGAGAGAGGAAGACAACATATCACTGCAAGAGATGACTTTCAGCATCTCCTTCTCTTGTTCTTGAAGGTCCTCCTTTTCCCTCCCTTCCTAGTTTTCTCTTCCCACTCTCCCCCCCCCCATCTTCCATTTTTGCACCTCTGAAATTGTGTAACTGGGGCATTATACGCTGCTTCTCCTCCTGTTATGACTTTCCTCGAGTGGAAGCTTCACTCACAAGCCTGATGAAACATTTTTCCCCCTCGAACCCCAAGTGCCAATTCTCACTTTGTCAAGAGCTCCAGATAACCTTCATGAGAGGTTCCTCTCCCCCTGCCTCCCGCAAACACTCCAGGTTACAGAGATCTTGTCACAGTCACTAAAGTGCTCATTCTCTCTCTTTTCCCCTCCTCTTCTCTGCCCAGTGTTGTTGCTTGAATTTCTCAGTTTGTCTTCTCTTTCACCATTTTCCCCTTCTCGATTTTCTCTATGAGTTTCTCTTATGCTAACCCACATATGAACTCTCAAGTTGGCTTGCTTCTTGCTTCCGCCCTTTCTTTCCCCTACAAAAAGATTCTCTTAACCAGAAATGAAAGTTAAATTACACAAACACACTATTTTCCATGCCCAAAAGGTGAGTAGAAGAGGAGCAAACTGAAACCCGTGTCTTTTCCCATTTGATTCCATACTCTGTCAACCAGCAGTCAGTATAAAGCTAACAGAGAGTTACTGGAGCCTCGGCGATTAATCAGTTACAAATATAAACAATGTTTTTGCAAATTGAAGTGGGGCACGCTGCCTCACAGATGACATTTCCACCAAGCATCCGATAACTCCTCCAGCTCCCCCCCAATTTTAATGCTCTGAGCACCTGTGTCCTACGGCAGGTAAGAGCTCCCTCAAAAAAACCCTTTTAGCCCTATTAGTGCTTGTGCAATTGAGGACAAGTCACGATTTTGTCATAATCCTGTCTAGTAAGTGCTGTTTGCAAGTTCTGGTTTCAAAGCCCTATGCTGGACAGCAAAGTTCTTGAAAAAGGTTCTCACTGAGCAGATTACTGCAGATTTGTGTCCAATAATTTATCGTGTAAGCATTAAACCATTCATATCACAAACACCTGTGCAAGCCAGTTGGCCTAGTCAATTCTTGTTTAACATTTAATTATGAACATAATTAGCATGAGTTAAGAGACAGGCCAGGCATCCGCAATAAAATTTCCATTATGCTAAAAAAATAACTGTAATAACAAAAAAGACTAAGCTGGGGTAGAATATGTCCCTTCTGCACAAACTTTTGCATGACAGAAAAATCCAAGTACAAATTCTTTCAAAACTTTTTCATTTCCTTTGATGATTAATTGTAAAGCCTCCACCAGATTTATAAATGCAAATTATACAGTTTTTCTCTTATGTAATGTTAAGGCAATTTTCATCACTGGCGTAACCTGTTCAGTGAGGTTCCTTGGATTCTCCTCTTTTCCTGGAAAGGTAAATTGACTGATTTGATGGTGTCACTGGAACTCTGTGTTGGGTAAAGTTCATGAGGGGGGAAAAAACTAGTTAAAATATTATTTCAGTGCATGGCTAAGGGTTTTATAAGGTGCTCTTTGTACCCCAACAGGATTGTGTGATAGGAGAAGAAAAGGACTAGTAAATATCACAACACAGCTCGTTTTAAAGGCAGACGCTCATGTTTAGGAAAAAAAACGACAAAGCCAATCTAGAAACAGGCTTCCTACAGACAGGTGTTACCTGGGCTTCCTTCACACAGCAAAGCTCTGCAGAGGAACTAAAGCTTCATGTGTAGATTTTATTTTCATTTCCCTTCCAACAACTTAGATAAAATTATCTAAGCAAAAAAAAAACAAAAAAAAAAAAAGGAAAAAATATTTTACCCTCTGATTTTCTTTCCAATGCCCTTTATTTCTTAACATGTTGGGCTATTTCCCCCTTCAAAAGAAAAAAATCTATTCATAGACATGCCCTCCAACTTTATTTTTATTTTTTTTTTTCCCTAAAACAGTTTCTTCCAGACCTGGAAAGTTCTATTTAAAAATGGTGTTGAGCAGAAACAGTTTGCAACTGTGAAGGGAAGGTCATTGAAAGAGAACTAGGAGGTTACCGGGGCATAGTGTTCCTTGACACCTCCTGGGAAAAAAAAAAAAAAAAAAGCCTGGAATGAGCCTCTTCAGTTACCAGTTTGCTGCTATTACAAATGTGACAGCCTCCATTTACATCTTCAGCAGAGGTCTGCTTTTTTTACTGGCTTGAATTTGAGTGGAGATTGGGCTGGAACATGGTAGCTACAATGGCTGGGAATGTTACAATTTAAATATATTTGTAGCCAGTTTATATATTCCTCGTGGAATATAGCTCTTTAGTTTAAAAAGCACTTTCTCATGTATTTTTTTTTACCTACTGGTTTCACTCAGGATGATTGTATATGATTTTTGTCTGTATTTTGTTAACACCCATAGATTAGAAGCCTTCTCTTCCAGTCTTCCTGTGCCCTACATTATCTTAGTACCTCTTCTAAGATGGGAGGGCTTTTTCTTCCTATTCCAATGCCAGTCAATCATTCGTGAATCAGAATTTCACAGAACTTTCCAGACAAGGTTTCAAAAAGCTTTACAAAAGTGATTTAATAGTTCTCAGTCTCCACTGAAAATACCCAGTATCATTTTCTGAATGAGCTATTATTATTATGGTTAGTGTTGTTGTGCTTGGGAGCATACGTCTACAGATATACTATACACATATTCACATATTTACATGGATGGATATCCCTGAGATTATGCTACCCACAAAATCGTTCCTTTTTTTAAGTAATTTTTTAAAGAGTTGCACCTCAACTTTCAAATAGTTCTTGTTACATATTTTTGGTTCTGTTCACGTTTGGTTTATCGAATTCTACTGCCTTCTGATCTTTAGATTTCACCAAAAAGTTATTAATTGTGATTTATTATGTGAGATGTATTGTGGTGACCTTGGATTTGTTTATAAATCACCACGTTCACATGAAATTGAGGCTTTCTGATGCCATGCCAAGCCCCAAAACTTCCTTGGACAAGTAAATGGAGGATAGGAAAACAATTTCAATAGGAGGCTCGCCAACTGTGAAGCTGAAGGCAGTTTGATTAGGACTCGAAGCCCACAGATTGAGATTATGACAGAAATTTGCATAATGCCAGAGACTGATAAGATTTGGTTTCTCAGGAACCTATTACGTGATGATGTTAAGAGACTGTCATGGATTTCTTACAGTGCAATATGCTGACTTGTCTTTCCAAGACGAGTTGGCCTTGAGCCTTGTTCTTTGTAAGCCTCGAGTGAGGTTTCTTTAGATGTCTTTTGAAAATCTCTTTAGACATCTTTTGTAACTTTCCACCAAGATGATACAAGGATGTTATGACTGTCAGAATAAATGAATGTATTTGCTTCCTTTCTGTTTCCCAGCTACTATTTTCATAACACTGCATAGTAGTTCAGAGCAGGTCCTTGCTACACTATGTTTTCAACTGATGTAGCTCTGTTCTTCGAACATGACTATGTATTGATGACTAGATTTGTTTATTGCCTCCTGACAGAGTTTTTTGCCTGATTTCAGTGCAGACATCTTCCGTGCAAACTCCTCAAAAGTTGCATTATTCAGTGCAAAATTTGCTATGGCCTGCTGAAGACCGAAGCGTCAGCATTGCCCAGATAGACGTGAGTTTTTGCAACACGTTCCCTCAGCCACACAGGCAGCAGGTTCTTGAGGGACCTTTCTGAAGCAGGACTAGAGCCCAAGCTCAGAGAAAACCTTTTTACTGATGCCAGCTATCCTGGAGAGGAAGGCAACCGACCAACATGGAGAGGACCGACAACTATTGATAGCACTGCTGGCTTTCATGCATTTAAAAAAAGACTATCAGTCTCAGGAATGAAGACTTTATTGCTTTGCTATCTTATCATCATAGATTTTGTCAGACAAGACCAGTATCTCATGCCAGCAGAACTGTAATAAACTTTTTATCTAACGTCTCTCAGTAACTAAAAAAGTTATAAAACACTATCATGTGTAAGATGCTGAATAACCATCCTCAGTTTCCATATATTAGGGTAACACATAACGATATGAGATTGATAGGAACGACATTGTGAATTCTGCTTAGAGTGCACCAGGAGACCCTAATTGATATATCAAAAGGATATGTGTGAAATTCAGACCTTGAAAAAACTTATGAGTATCTAATGTGGACCCGAGGTTGTGTCTAGGCACTTAAATTCACCGTTATAACTCTGAAAAATCTTACTCAGCTGCCATCTACCCCTGAAGGTGCATCAGCTAATTAGATGCTGTGGTTGTGGCCTTCGAAGAACTTTAGGTGCCTATGGCACTACTTCTCCCCGTGCAGAGAAACGTTTCCTTTTCTGCCAGGGCTGAAAAGCTTGAGATCCAGAGATGGGGGATTGCTTTGCCAGTGTCTGGGGAGGCTCGATCCTGTGGGGGATTGCCAGGACCTAAGCCACGTATGCTAGCTAGATCTGGTGCCCTACAAATGCTGTCCCTTCTCCAGGGACTCAGTGGCTGATGTGGATCCCGTGATTTCTGTTCCTCATCCCGAGGCTTGAGATAGCTCCTGTTAGGTTGTGGATTGCACTTGAAAGCCTGCAAGTCAGATTTTGCAACACCACGTTTTTATAACCCTCATTCCTGTGTTCATCTGCCTTAAGTGGGAAACCCACAGCAATAACAGATACCCTCATTCAGAAAACTGTCTGCGGAAGAATCATGATTCTGGCAAAAGGATTTCTGTTTAAAGTACATGCATATATATACATCTGTCTCTGTGTGTACATTTTGAACAATAAATCACCTATTTATCTACAGTACTTACGTGACACCTATTAAATTCATATTAGAGATAAGGAACTGAAATGAAGGCATAATCACTAGACCTCATTGAAAAAATCTTTCCAATGTAGTAATCTTTCCAACCTGTTGCACAGAAAATCAAAGACCCGAACTCAAGCCTTCCAAACCAGAGACAGATGTTGCAGCTTTGGGAACTGGGTGGAATTTTCCTTTGTGGAATATCAGTGGGTTTTTTTTTTTTGTAACTGCAGTTGGACAGATGCACTGGCTATACAGATGCACAGTCTATACAGCTTTCTCCAGCTGAAAAGCTCTGGAAGGACTAGTCGGTATTTGAATATTTCCTATGCTGCGGATATCGGCCATCATTGCACAGACGAATTTATTTTTTTTTCCATGCCTTCTGCCTAAGACCTTCCAAGAAAATTAGTTCAATTAAAATAAAGATTCATAATCAACTGACACATTTACCTGCTAATATTTCTTAACAGTTTTTCGGGATAGGG